>NC_068299.1:26417617-26467617 GCF_025860055.1 Xyrauchen texanus | reverse complement strand
CTAAATAATAAAAAAACAATATTGTTTTTAACTACAAATGTTTGCTTCCGTACATCTCTGTGATGTGCACTCATGAGAGGGATGACGTAAGCTTGTTGTTAAGATCACGTGTCACATGGAGGAGGCAGAATGCACGTCATTGTTTACAAGAGAAGGAGCGCTGTACAAAAGTTTAATTGTCTTTGCTGTAGATTTGTATTTGTATAAGTGTATTGTTCAAAATGGTCATTTGGTGTGTGTATTCTGGATGCTTCAACTTTCAGAAACCCCAAAGAAAATCCACGACAGGAAAAATATAAACTTTTCATCGATTGTCTATCATAATCAAGAGCGATTAAAGCACTGGCTTATCGCGCTGAACCTGGACATCAGTACACCCCTACATTCTCTCAAATACTATAGGGTGTGCAGTGAACATTTCAGACCATCACAAGAAACAAAGGGTTGAAATCTGGATTCATCGGCTGTGCCCGTGCTGTTTTTCCAGCAAACTCAGGTATGTGTGAAAACTCTGTCATTGTCACGCCTCCCTCAGCGCTCTGTTCCTCATCACTCGATTTCTAATTCACCGCACCTGCAATCAATTGACTCGCTCATCACTGCCTGCATAAATAACTCTCCTTCACTCCACTTCACTGTCAAGTCTCACACAAAGGACACTTGGTTTCACTAACTGCATCATATGTGGCTTGAATTCCTGACAGTCATATAGCCTATATATTTCTGCAAAAGATAAAGCACAAGTAGATAATGCAACAGCATTGCTCCGAAATAAAGGATGGTTATTTACAGCAGTAATGTTTTTTTTATTATTATTATTTGGAAATAATTTTTTATTATATATTGTTTTGAAATTTTGGACTGTTTTGTTTTGTGAACGGCACTTGGTCTGTGGTTTTTCTCTTGTAAACAATGACATGCTTACTGCCTCCTCCTCCACGTAAGCGTGACCTTACCAATTCCTGTGATCACTCACATGAGATTAGCTGTTTTATTCTACATGGGGCAGGGACGCCCTCATGAGGGCTGCCATTTTAGAATAATCACATGACCAGTTGGTTACTACACACTTAATCTCAGTAACTGTATTGATATTGGATACTTTCACTCTTAGATTAAATGAATCATGGCTGATTGTAAATAGTGAATTTCTACAATAGAATCTGTAACTGAAAACTTTTGATTTTGAATGATGCTGCATGCAAACCACTAAGTGTCACTGTAAGTCCAAAATGAGTGCACCTTTAAGGTCTGTACAATTCTCTAAGTATGAGAAAGTACCACTAATAACTTAATAGAGGACATGTGTTGATCTATTAAGGTCATAGCAAATACAGAAGTTGGTCTTATTTTTCTTTATGTGGATTTTGGTCTTTACACACATTAAGATATTAGATTTTTTCTGGTAAAACAGAGCAACTATCCTTATTTGGCCTGTGCACTGAATAAAGATCATGTCAGCTGCTCTAAGAGGCAGTGCTTTTAAGAGCAAACCATTATGGGCCCAAACTGACTTTGGCATGAGATCTTAATTGGCACTGGATTGGATACTGGTACTCCAACCAATGTTACACACAAACAAAATGCATGAATTGATCAGCATTGTGAAGTCATCCATAAAAGTTAATTAAACACTTATATTACTTACCAGTAAATAAAAATGAAAGCAATGAGCAACGAGAAGTTGTGCATTACCGTGATTTTCTTGAGTTTTATAAAAAATGTCTTCCACCATATAATATAGCTCATTATTGTATGGCTCTCTGGAATACTAAATTCTGATTGGTCAATTGCACCATCCAGTGGTCTCCTATTTCTAAATAATGACTGCACATTCAGGAATAAAAGATATAAGACCGCTAATCTATATATATTGCGTGTCATCTTTGGCAATTCTCGTATCACCCTGCAATCTCCGAAAATAAGCAAATGAAATAAATTCCTTTTAAATAAATGTTTCATGTCCACTTAGTTACTGTAACCAGGACAATGAGCAGTTAGATATTCGTTTCCACAAAATAAACACCAACAGAACTCAGAGGATGCAAACCAGAGGTGGAATTCAGCTGTTTCCAGAGACTCTTAAGGCACTTTCTTTCATCTTACATAATAACATAATTTCAACGCAAATCAATATTTCTTATTTTTTGTAAGGTAATCGTGTAATAAATGGTATAATGTAGAGTCAGCTGATTGTTCTCACAAAATAAATCCCTTCAGGGTGATACAAGACCCCTCCCCCTTTACATATCCTAACTTGATTGCGGTTGCCAAGCAACGTAGCAGCTTGATGCATTATTATAGAATATGCAGTCTCAGGTGTGCGTTTATAGTCTTTTCATAATGACTTTGAACACAGCTCATCCAATCATAATTTAGAGACGAAACAATCTGTTTGTGATAAATAATAAACAATACATTATGTACAACATATCTTCCCCCCAAATATAATTGCATCGACCAATATATTTTCCAAAAAATATATTAGAGTGCTTACAGTCCAGGCATTGGTCAACCAATTTCATATAAAAAAGTTCAACTGAGGTCACTAAGTGAAATTACTTGGCAACGGCCAAATACGTTTCCCAGCAACTTCACAGCAAACTCTCACATTCAGACATGACTAACACAGCCACACATCTATCCACATGCATATTTAGTTTTTTGCCTGATATATGCTAATTCATGCACATAATGCAGATTAGTGAAATACTTATCAGGCTTCGCTCTTTGGGGACTATTTGCCCCCAAACAAGCTAACAAGTGAGCAGGATGAACAAATATATGACCTCATTTTCCCATGCAGCATTGCGTAAAGCTACAGCAGTCACAGAAACAAATACATTAACAATTACAGTGAGCCACCCCAGTGGTTAGTGGTACTGAGGGTGTGAACTGCATGCAGATGTACTGTTGAACCATCGTGGCTCTTTTTACTGTTAGACCACACAAGAATTAATTCAATCACAAATACTATGGAATTTGGCAGCTCTTAAATGTGAATAATAATCCTCCCTTTAGAAACACAGGAAGTTTGAATAATATTGTAGTTATTCAAAGATGACTCACAGCATTAATGGAGGAAATACATTTAGTAATAAAAAGTCTGCTTGTATGCTGTCTCCCTAGAGGACATTCAGGAAGCTCCTGAAGGCCACCAGGGCCAGTGGAGTTAAAGCAGAGCTATTTGCACATTGAAAGGAAGCCTAATTAAAAGGCACAAACACTTGTTCAGTCTGACAAGATTCAGAGCCAAATTTTTTCCCACTTTTTTTGTGCATGTAATATCTGACAGTATAATGAATCTGTCTAATTGTGAATATTAGTCGGCTTATTAAGTGTATGTGAGATATACTGGATAGCTTGTCTTTTTATATAATGTATACAGATAATATCTCCAGTGGGATAACCTGTTGAAACTAATAGGCCAGTGGGCCATTTACAGCAGAGCTATATAAAATCTCAAGAATCCAACTTTAAATCAACCTTTAAAGGGACAGTCAGGCCAAAAAGTTGTGTTCCATTAAAGAAAGAAAGTCATGTGGGTTTAGAACGACATGAGTGAACAGAATTCACAGATGGAATTGTTGAGTGATATATCCCTTTTAACTTATTGTCTAAGCACCTGGAGTCATGTCTAGACTGTATATCCTCCCCAAATGTCCTCAGCAAATATTGCAGATTGTTAACACTATGTCTAATTTGTAGCCCTGATAGCAGGACTCAATTTTTGTTAATCAAACCAACAGCTAAACTGTCAGGCTTATTAGTCTGGGCTCTGCGGCATAGACTCGCTTTACAAACCCCTGGGGACTGAAGGTTTTACATGGCTTGATACTATTTCTCAATTACTTCAACTCAATATTATAGTACCCCTGTACTAGCCTGGGGCAGAGGTTTGCTCAGGCTGAGCAGCATTTCACTACAGAGAGAGGTGTCCACCTTTCAGCATCAAAAACATCTCAATAGCAGAAAAACCTCAGGAACATTCAGGTCTACCAACTTAAGCCCAAGCTTAATCATTTATCTCTTTGAAGTATACCTCCAATTTAACGTAAAAATCGTCAGATTTACTCAATCCTCCCAAGATTCTTATAACACAAAAACATCATGTAACCAAGGGAATTTAAATTTACTAAGTTGATTAAACAACAAAAATGTAATATATGGGTAATTTTACGTGTTTTTCAAGATTATTATAAAGGGGGAGACTTATTAGTGTTTTATGTTCTGTTATATTTAAATTTTAAATAATTTCTGTTGTGTTGTAATTTTGGGGGTTACCATCATGGTGAAGAGTGGAGCTTGAGCTTAGTTTGAGGACTAATACAATATGAGTATTGCTTTATACATTGAGCAATTAAAACTATACAATATTTTTCTCCTTTTCTCCTGAATTTGGAATGCCCAATTCCCAATGTGCTGTAAGTCCTCATGGTGGCATAGTGACTCGCCTCAATCTGGGTGGCGGAGGACGAATCTCAGTTGCCTCCTAGTCTGAGACCACCAATCCGCGCATCTTATCACGTGGCTTGTTGAGCGTGTCGCCACGGAGACATAGCGCGTGTGGAGGCTTCACACCACCCACCGCGGCATCCACGTTCAACACACCATGCAACTCTACCCTCCCTAGCAACCGGGCCAATTTGGTTGCTTAGGAGACCTGGCTGGAGTCACTCAGCATGCCCTGGATTCAAACTAGCGAACCCAGGGGTGGTAGCCAGCGTCTATACCACTGAGCTACCCAGGCCCCTCCAGAATCAAACTGACTGAGAAAACATTTCAAATGTACCTTTTAGTTCTTGTAGCTTTGTTAAAAGTCTCTGAAAGCAGTCTAGTGGCCTGCATGAAATATGTTAGGAGGACTAATCTAGGTTCCACATTTAGCTTTACTTGCAAAAAAATGTAAAACATTAATTTTATTGTCGTGATGGTACAAGGAGTAAGGACAAAAAAAGTGGTAGAACACAATATAAAAACAGACCTGTTGGTTTTGCTTACAAGGAGAATGAAGCAGAGATTAAGCCTTTAATCCCAATGAAATTCATGAAACACTTATTACTTTATAATTACATGGTGATTATCTTAATATTACATTAAAGAACATTTCCCCTGGGGCTTTATTGTCACTGAATTTCACTGAGTTACAATGCCTCTGGGGGTGATGCTAGACATGATGTGGTTGTTAGGATTTAATTAGTTCAAGCATAAATTATTATACATCAGTAAAGTTAGTTCAAAGTATATTCAATACATAGACAAAGCACTTTGCAATGTTTACAGTGATATTTGTACTTGCCTTCTCGATATGGAATACATTAAATAAGAGGGTTGATTGTTTACGTTCAAAGCCAGGTTCCAAACTTTTTCCTCAGAATAGGAGCGACCTGCATTTTCACACATCCACTCACACTCTCAAGAATTACATTACGCACTCACACATTCAGTGACACTTACAGTTAACTCCTTTCATTCATGGGTTTACTAGTTCAGTGTTTCCCAATCCCCATAGCCCACATCTACCCCAAAACTCCAGTAAGAAAAAACATTTCTCGAAAAAACTTAAATGTGTAAATTTAAATCCAGACGGGATGTTAAACAAACATCATACGCACTCTGTGTATGATTCATTTAAACACCATGGAACAGAGCTATTTAATTCTGTTTCAAGAATGGAATTAAACAGCCCTTCCATAAAAGCTCAACAAGAATGAAATATCACCCACCATTGGTACAAATGTTAATGAGAAGTTATGATTTTCAGGTTTAACAAAGCAAAATTGAAATCCTTCCAAGTACCCTCTTTTTTTTCTTTTTAAAAGGGGGGGAAACAGAATGATCTGATGCTCCCTAGATCTCTCCTACAACAAAAAAGAAGCTTACCTCATTACAAACCATTTCCTCAATGTCTTCCTCTCTGTTTTTCCCTTCCTTCAGCCCCTAATGGATTTGAAAATGGAATTCCATATCTCTGAGATCTGCTGAGTTCATATTTTGCCCTAACAGGATTTAAACCTAATAACAATACACATCTTCCTACAATGTGACGGCACACTTTGATAAGCTTAAAATGCAAATGTGTGAATCACTCCTGACATACTTATACATTCTGTAAATTACTTACTTATTCAGTCAAGGCTCGGTCTGTCTCTCCAGAACGGAAGCCAGGTCTCTATCCTCTATCCTTGGTCTGACAGACCAAACCTGTCCCTCTCCACCACTGAAATCCAGACTTTTTGCTCTTCAGCCTGGAACCGCATCCATCATTGTCCGAAGCCAATTTAGTCCAACAGCGCACAAGAGGAAAGGTTGAACGCCACAGGAGAGTGAATCGCTGTGTCTGGCATCCACCAAGAGAGCTCTGCTAAGAATGAGCGCATCGACATCAACATCTGACCGTCACAGACAAAGTGAACTAGTGACACACTAAGGTGTACCACACACACAGTTTGCTGATGAAAAAAAATTGCATTTATTTTTTCCCACCTCTCTCCAAAACCCCTGACAGAATACACCAACACTTTCTCCTTTATGAGTCACAAAGCACATGCATTCACACCTCTGATGTGTTCCTACTTGCCACACAGGGTGTCTTAAATGCATGCACACTTTTTCTTTTGCACTAACAGAAAAAAGCACATACAGGTCTTTCTTTTAGATTTACATGCACTACAGTTTATGTGTTTAAAACAATAATTCAAACACACAACTCAAGGCATTGGTTGGCTCTCGAGCTGATGTGCTCAATGTGTGCTGGTTACCTGTGGCTGCTGCTCTAGATGCCATAAGGATCAGCCTCCCTGTGATCAGTGTCTGAGGGATCAGCTAAGAGGAAGAAGGAAAAGCGAGCAGCCAGCACTCTGTCTCCACGACAACGCTCGGCAGATGCCACACCTCCGGTTTCAGGCTGCTCAAGAACAATAAGTGTTTATCTCCACCCTCCCTCTCTTTCTTGCCTTCTCTATCCGTTGTTTCCCACGGTAAAGCCACGATCACTCGGAGAGAGTGACATGCCCGTGTGAGTGACGTCTTACCAAAAGAGAAGCATGCAGGGATTCTGGATTGGAGCGTCTGTTAGACTGAGTTCCACAAGGGGATTAGGCACTTTTCATCTGTATGACGCACACTAGAAAGAGAGAGAGAGCAGAAGAGAAAAAGAGGGAGACCAGAGATGGAGTGTGAGAGAGAGACAGAGGATGGGGTCGTCATGGAGATATTCACCCATGAAGGGAATGTAGGGTGAATGACAGAGAGAGAGAGAGAGAGAGAGAGAGAGTGAGAGAGAGATAGAGAGAGAGAGAGTGAGAGTAGCTCAAGGTAAGCCCTAAGATACACACACAACACCCCACTTTTCATTCAGTTTTCACAAAAAAGTAATTGTGCACTAATTACCAGCCGAAATAATGGCACAAAGGCACTCATGCTAATTTGCATGCACATATTCTCTCTTTCTCCTCCAGAGCTTTACTAGTGTAACTGGCTAACCCTGAGGGAGGCCCTTCTACAGCGCTGTTGTGCATCTGACTTAATGCTCTAGCCTTCAGATTAAAATAGCTGCAGCCAAATGCCTTAAACTCACTGCCTTCTCAAAGATTACTTAGCACATCTAGGCCCAACCAGCATGGATGCAACGTGAGCTTCAATATGAAACCCTAATAATGGGACCAGGTGGAGGGCAGATCTTAGCACGATATTTTAGGTAACATAAAATTTCACGTCTAATTCATATTAACATGGAGTAGATAACAATTACCTACCATTGGGAACATGGCAGGCTGTTCATTCTACTTAATTAACAAAGGACCCTACAGTTAGCAATTTTGTACATTGTAGTGTGTGTAATAAAACCACCCTCCATTAGTTTTTAATGGGTTTATTTCCTCAAAAATGAAAATTCTGTTATCATTTACTCAGTTTCGTGCTGTTCCACACCCATACGGCTTTCTTCCAAGCAACCCAAAAGGAGAGGTTTAGTAGAATGTCCAAGCTGCTCTCTTCCATAAAATAATAGTGGATGGGACTGTCAAGCTGCAAAATGGCACAAAAAAAGTATCATAAAAGAGGTCTATGGCTCTGTTCAGAAACCTAGTGCACGTCCTCCGGAGGCAGCTTTTTAAGGCATCATAGAAACACTCCTGACCTAAAGGTTGTTCCAAATAGTAGGTATCTTAAAGCTACACTATGTAACTTTTTGTCTTGTGGAAGAACATTGTTTTGGCTCTGCTCCTCTGCACGGATGAATGTGGTTTGAGGCACCGGTGTACACATGGATATAGGATATCTTATCAGAGTGAATGGGCAAAAAGACAGATATCTGAAAACATCAGATAAGTGCCATATCTTATGCTGTTGTTTTGACTTATTGGAAACATTGATGTTTTGAAATAAATTGTTACAAAAGTTAGGCAATGTTTGTTTACATTAGACATAAAGATTGGTAGTCTGATAAGGTCAAACATTGTAAAGTTTTTATCTTGCCAAATAGACCTTGGCAGTAACTAATACTGTATATAGATTGTCATTGTTACCAACCAGTGGTCAACATCATTTCAAGACTAACATGTCCTTGGCAAGCCTAGGATTAAAGGATTTATTTATATGAAAGAATGCCATTATAAATAAAAATACACATGTGCAAGCAAGTGAAAAGTTCTGCACCGATTACAGTATAATTATTGTACCCCCCCACCACACACACACACACACACATTGTGATTACGCAACTATACATAAACAATATCAATAAAATATCTTACCTGTTGAGTAAGAAAAAAGCCATCTCTGGGTCACTTTTAAATACTATCGGCTCTCGTAGTACCTCTGAAAAGCTAAGCCGATGTTGATTCGGGTTTTATAATGGACCTTCCCTTTTTGCTTGTAGACTCTGCTCTGTTTGGGTTTTCTTTGTTTTTACAATCAGTAATTTCCCGGAGGTTTGCCATTTTGAATGATCCATGGTCAATTTTTCTCATTCGTTGTGACAACAATATTTTACTTCAGCTACTTACACACACGACAATAGCTGGAGCTTATTTTCTCTGTGTATGGATATGATGTCAACACGCAAGGGGTAATGACGTATGTATGCAATTTCTTGTGAAATCCATCCTGACAGCTCTAAAATATCATTTGGACGGTGGTGCGACAGAGAGAGAATGTTTGCGGGCAGCTGTCCAGCCTATGTGTGTGTTTGTGTTGTTTGGTTTATTTCTTCATAAAACTATTATTTATATTGTCAAGCAGGTTCTCGCCTCCTCCTTTTCCATTGAACTGCGTTACACTGGTGCCAAAAACCTGGGAAGGAGTAGGGATACGCCGTGGTGGAGTTCTTGCCGCTAACATCCACCCCAACGGAGCAGCGTGGCCGTCATCTGGGGGACTGAGGAGCTCGGCCGCCTGGAAGCAGAGGAATGGGTCGCTGACCGCGAGGGGAGAAGGGGCTCTTAGCCGACCACCTGGAGCGGTCAGGGCCTCTGCCAGGGGCGGAGGAGACCCCTACCAGCCACTGAAATGCGGCGGGGTCTGAGACCACCGACTGCGAGCGGGGAGGGGCTCACTGCCGACCACCTGGATCGGGAGAACTGCTGCCAGGGGCGGGGGAGACCCCTTCTGTTCCCCGAGAACACTGCGGGGCATTCCGTCCACCAGGGGCTGGAGGATTGCCTCCGATCCGCCTGGGGAGGTGTAGCTGTCATCTACTAGAGGGTGGAGGAGTGGCTGAGGACCAAGCTGTGGTGCATCGGAGAACCAAGAGTAAGTGTTTTTTTCCCTCTCTCCAACTACCACTCCGCTTTTTTCCCTCTCTTTTAAATTTTATAGTGTTTTTTTGGAGAGGTACTACACTGTTACAGGAAGTACCCCCTATTTTAATTATTTTTGTTCCCCTGCCCAGATTCAGGAAGGCGGGGATGACCTGCCGGCAGATGGGGCAAAAGGCACGCCCTCACCCAGGGAAAGAGGGGGGGGCGTAAGTCATGCAGGGGGCTCCCCGGCCTGAGAGAACGAGGGAGGAATGTGACAGGGCGGAGGGCGGGCCAGGTTGTGATTCTACACACCTGGTCCCTTATCAGGCTAATCAAGCCTCCAAGAGGGATAAAGGCTGACTGTGGATGGTGGTGCGACAGAGAGAGAATGTTTATGGGCAGCTACCCATCCTATGTGTGTGTTTGTGTCGTTTGGTTTATTTCTTCATTAAACTATTATTTATATTGTCAAGTTGGTTCTCGCCTCCTCCTTTACATTGAACGGCGTTACAATTATTTTTTAACAAAAAAAGTGAAATAGTGTAACATTAACTATGCTGTCTCATAATATATCTTGTTTTGACCACATTTTAAAGTAGTATCCTTTGTATCCTTCCCTGGGTAGGTGGGCCCAGAATGCACCGTGATGAATTTGGTGGAAAAATAAATCCAAGATGGCAGACGAAGCAAGATACATTTTAATGATACATTTACTTATAATCAATTCAATACTGTAGAGTATCGATACAAATAGTTCCCCTTCTGTCGCTCTCTCCACGTTGTGTCAGAGAAGGGACACTAGGGGTCTCTCTTGAGCACCGATATTCACCTCTGAACTATGAAAAAAGGCCAATGAGAGTTGGCAACCAGTATTTGCATGTCCCGCCCCCGGACATATGGGTATTTAAGCGGCGCAAATACGGGAGTTCATTCAGAAAATCTTCGGAGCCAATGGTCGTGTCTGCAACTGCTGCATACTACACACCGAGTTCCTGTCATCCCTCTGCTGCATAACTGTTGGATTCCACGGCGCACAACAGCGGCTTTCTCCTGTTTGCACGGCTGTGCATTCCTGCCCCTAGGCATCGACAGTGCAGATTTAAAAACTCTCATGAGTTTTTTCCTAAAAGAGTGATTTTATTTAAAAGAGTAATTTCCTCTAAAAGAGCAAAACACAGCGGCGTTGAACGTCCTTTTAAGGACGCGTCTTTATAAAGATGCCCTTCCGCCCCTGTGTTGTTTCTGGATGCGTAGAGTGCTCTCCGCCTCAACGGCCACAGGCGCTGACTCGTGTGTCTGGGTAGCGATCACACCGAGGCTGCGTTTATGGATGGTTCATGTTCTCACTGCGAGAACATGACCATGACAACATTATGCGGTCGCGGCTTGCTTACAACCGTGAGCAAGCCACTCCAGCCGCCCGTATTGCTCCTTCTTCCCACGGGATTGAAGACGATGCGGCTGGCGATGGAGGCGATTTGGGGATGGCTGCGGTGCAGCTCGCCGGTACGCCCCTCGGACCACCAGCGCTCCAGCACGCTCGTTGATTTCCGTCCGTGCTCGAGGCGGCGGCGACTCGCCTCACAGCCAGTCAGCCGACCCTCTTGCGATGGAGGCCGATGAGCTCGCCGCGACATCGGAGGGCGTGGCATCTGATGCAGAGGACTCCCCTGGGCTGCTGCCTTCGGGCTTGCACGCCCAGGCTGAGGCTGACGCACAGATGTCCGACATGCTTTCCCGGGCAGCCAACAGCGTGGGCTTGGATTGGAACCCTCCATCCTCCCCACAGCCATCACGGCTGGATGACTGGTTCCTGGGGTCTGCGCGCGCTCACAGCCTCGCCCCGGTTCCGATTTTCCCGAAGTGCATGACGAGCTGAAGTCTTCGTGGAGAGCACCCCTCTCCACTCGTCACACCACCACAGGCTCGTCCGCCCTCGCCACCCTCGACGGCGGAGCGCGCCATGGGTACGCGGCGATTCCCCAGGTGGATAGGGCGGTTGCGATCCATCTATGCCCCGGTACCCCTACCACCTGGCGAGGTCGCCCCGTACTCCCTTCCCGGACCTGTAGAGCAACCTCCTCGCTGACAGCGAAGGCCTACAGTGCCACCGGATGCGCCGCTTCCACCCTGCATGCCATGGCTCTCCTGCAGGTCCACCAAGCCAAGGCACTTCGCAACATGCACGCTGCAGGAACTGCGCTCAGCGACCGACCTCACCCTGAGAGCGACGAAGGTCACAGCGCAAGCGCTCAGGCAGGCAATGGCCACGCTAGTGGCCCAGGAACGTCAACTGTGGCTGAACATGGTGGAGATGCGTGAAGCCGACAAGACTCGCTTTCTCAACGCCCCTGTCTCCCAGTTCGGCCTCTTCGGCGACACCGTCGAGGACTTTGCCCAGCAGTTCTCCACAGTAAAGAAGCAGACGGAGGCCATCTCTCACATCATGCCTCGCCGCAAGCCTGTCACCACGGCCCATGCCCCGTCTGCTCGCCGAGGGCGTCCTCCCGTGGCCAGAAGACAAGCTCCTGCTCCGCCTCAACCCGGGCCCAGCTCTCAGCCCCAGCATCGAGCAAACCGCGGGAAGCGCACGCCCCCTGTCTCACGGACCCCCTCGAGGACCCGGAAGGCTCCCAGGCGCTCCTGAGACAACGCACCCAGAGTCCAAGAAGTTAGCTCCGGAGGTGGTTTTTTCATTTGCCGCACCCCTTAACGGGGGCTGCGGTACCCAAATTCTCAATAAAAGAGCTATTTCCTTTGACTCTGGGGCATATGGCCCGCAAATGCCGTTCTCACTGCACTCTGCTTTCAGGCCTCAACAGTCCCGGCTCCATGGACGCGGTGTCCTCGCCTTCAGCCCCATGACTGTTCCCCGGCCGGCCGGTTCAGACGAGTCCAGAGGACGCCAGCATCAGACCTCCTCCTCAGTCACGAACCCGCCACCTGCCGGGTGCGCAGAGCAAGGTAAGTGCTTTGAGTTTATTCTCAGCACCAGAGCCTCGGGACGCCATGTTGCCTCCCGACGCCACGTTACCTGTTCCGCACCGCTGCGAAGCCCCGCCGGGTACGTCCAAAAAACCTGTCCCTTTGGTGCCCCTAGCACGGAGTTTAGAGGCGTGGCTTTCACTGCCCAACCCGTCACGCTGGCTGCACCGGACTATTCGACTCGGTTACGCAATTCAGTTTGCTAGGTCTCCGCCCCCCTTCGTGGGCATACATTTTTCCGCAGTACACGGCCAACATGCCCATTCCCTGTGCGAAGAAATCGCCTCCCTTCTATTAAAGGACGCGATAGAGCCTGTCCCTCCAACCGAAACGAAGAAGGGTTTCTACAGCCCTTACTTTGTTGTACCCAAGAAAGGCGGCGGCTTACGACCGATCTTGGACCTGCAAGTTTTCAATCGGACCTTGTCCAAACTCCCGTTCAAAATGCTCACCCAGAAACAAATTCTATCTGGCGTCCGGCATCTAGATTGGTTCGCAGCGGTAGACCTGAAGGATGCGTACTTCCACGTCTCAATTTGCCCTCGACATCGACCCTTCCTACGGTTCGCGTTCGACGGTCAGGCGTATCAGTACAAAGTCCTCCCCTTCGGCCTGTCTCTGTCCCCTCGCGTCTTCACGAAAGTCGCAGAGGCAGCTCTTGCCCCGCTCCGAGTAGCCGGCATACGCATACTCAATTACCTCGACGACTGGCTCATACTGGCTCACTCTCGAGAGTTACTATGCACACACAGAGACCAGGTGCTCAGGCACCTCAGCCGTTTGGGGCTTCAGGTCAACTGGGAAAAGAGCAAGCTCTCCCCGGTCCAGAGCATCTCTTTTCTCGGTCTGGAGTTAGACTCAGTCTCAATGACAGCACGTCTCTCCAACGAGCGTGCTCAGTCAGTGCTGAAATGCCTCGCTTCCTTCAAACCAGGCACCGTGGTCCCGCTAAAACATTTCCAACAGCTCCTGGGGCATATGGCATCCTCCGCGGCGGCCGCGCCGCTGGGGTTGATGCATATGAGACCACTTCAGCACTGGCTCCGGACTCGAGTCCCGAGACGAGCATGGCGCCGCGGCACGCACAACGTAAAAGTTACCTCTGCCTGCCGCCAGACCTTCAAACCCTGGACAGACCTTTGCTTTCTAAGGGCTGGAGTACCCTTGCAGCAGGTGTCCCGACGTGTTCTGGTCACGACCGACGCCTCCAAGTTGTGTTGGGGCGGCGTGTGCAACGGGCGCGCAGCCGCAGGCCGGTGGAACCGAGGCCCGCTGTGCTGGCACATCAACTGCCTAGAGCTGCTGGCTGTTTTTCTGGCCCTGCAGAAGTTTCTTCCGTTAATTCGGCAAAAACACGTCTTAGTCAGGACAGACAGCACCACGGTCGTAGCCTACATAAACCGCCAAGGCGGAGTACGCTCCCTCCATATGTCACAGCGACTGGAGTCACTGCGCGCCACTCACATCCCCGGCAACCTCAATGTGATGGCGGACGCGCTGTCAAGACAAAGCTTGCCCGGCGGAGAGTGAAGACTCCACCCCCAGTCGGTCCAGCTGATTTGGGACCGGTTCGGCAAGGCCCAGGTAGACCTGTTTGCCTCCCAAGAAACCTCCCACTGCCCGCTCTGGTATGCCCGGACAGATGCTCCCCTCGGGGCAGATGCGCTGGCACACAGCTGGTCCACGGGGCTGCGCAAGTACGCATTTCCCCCAGTGAGCCTTCTTGCACAGGTGCTATGCAAGGTCAGGGAGGACGAGGAGCAAGTCACTCTGGTAGCCCCCTACTGGCCTACCCGGACTTGGTTTTCGGACCTCACACTCCTCACGACAGCCCCTCCCTGGCGAATTCCCCTGAGGTAGGACCTTCTTTCTCAGGGACGGGGCACGCTCTGGCACCCGCACCCGCACCCAGACCTCTGGAACCTCCACGTCTGGCCCCTGGATGGGATGCGGAAGATCTAGCCGGTCTACCATCTGCCGTCGTAGATATAATCAATCAAGCCAGAGCCCCCTCTACCAGGCATCTTTACGCCCTAAAGTGGCGTCTGTTCGCGGACTGGTGTTCTTCCCGAGCCGAAGACCCGCAGAAGTGCGCAGTTAGGTCAGTGCTCGTGTTTCTTCAGGAGAAGCTGGAGAGGAGGCTGTCCCCCCTCCACCCTCAAGGTGTATGTCACCGCTATCGCGGCCCACCACAACACGGTAGACGGAAAGTCTCTTGGTAAGCACGACTTAATCGTCAGGTTCCTAAAAGTTGCCCGGAGGATAGCTCCCCTCCCGGCCTAACCTGTTCCCCTCCTGGGATCTCTCGGTCGTCCTTACGGGACTCCAGAGACCCCCCCTTCGAGCCGCTTGACTCAGTTGGACTCAGGGCCCTATCTCTCAAGACTGCCCTGCTGATCGCGCTCGCTTCCATCAAGAGGGTCGGGGACCTGCATGCGTTCTCTGTTAGCGACGCTTGCCTGGAGTTCAGTCCGGCAGACACGTTCGTGATCCTAAGACCGCGACCGGGCTATGTGCCCAAGGTTCCTACCACACGCTTCAGGGATCAGGTAGTGAACCTGCAAGCGCTGCCCCGGGAGGAGGCAGTCCAGCCCTTTCACTGCTGTGTCCAGTACGTGCCTTACGTATCTACCTGGACTGCACACAGAGCACTAGACACTCTGAGCAGCTCTTCGTCTGCTTTGGGGGACAGCAGAAAGGGAATGCTGTCTCCAAGCAGAGACTCGCCCACTGGGTTGTCGACACCATTTCCCTGGCTTATCACACCCAGGCCGTGCCCCCCCCCTTTGCGGGTCCGAGCCCACTCCACCAGGAGTGTTGCGTCCTCATGGGCACTGGCTAGGGGCACTGCCCTAGCAGACATTTGTAGAGCAGCGGGCTGGCAACACCGAACACTACAATTCTACAATCTCCGAGTTGAGTCAGTATCGTCCCGTGTTCTCTCAGGTACCGAGCCCATAGAACTCGGTGGCACGCCCACGATCTGACCGGGTGAATCGCTTGCATCTAGCGCCCTTCCCCCTAACCAGGGGAAACAGTGCGCCTTCATTCCCAGGAGATCTCGGGTTTGGAACACTGGTTGATTCCTCCCTAGCCCTCGTGGGTCGCAGTTCAGCGGAGGAACTCACCGACCCAAGCCACTGCGGGTACCGCAAGCTACCCTGCACTGGTATAGGTGCTCCACAGGTAAGGCCTCCTTCGGACTACCCATGTGTGTAACGCCACGGTTCTGTCCCCTCTGGCGAGTGGACTCCCGTGCTTCCCTTAGGCAGTCACGGCTGCCTCGGTTGCCGTGCTGTATGTTTCCCCCTCTATAGGCTGGATCCACCACCGTACCGACTTTTCCACATAGGCCCTAAGTTAGGCCTCTGATGGTTTTGCCACTTAAACTTGCCTCCCCTCTCGGGTAGGCGTGGCCTCCGCAAGGTCTTCTCTGCCCTGAATAAGGGCTAGGACCCCCTTCCCTCAATGCGTGTAAGGGCCCCGGCCTAAGTTGCTCTATGCGAAAAACATAGAGAGAAAAGAGGCCCGGCCAGGCTTGGCTCCCCCCTCCAGGGTAACGATAAGGAATCCTGATGGCTTAAATGGGGCATTGGGGAAGGGTACGTGCAGCCTGATACAGTTGGTCGTCCTGGACGTAAGAATACCTGCTCGCTCCTGTATCAGCAGTTCACGTACACGGCTCAGCGCGTGGCGCTTTTATAAGTGGACCCCTAGTGTCGCTTCTCTGACACAAGGTGGAGAGAGCGACAGAAGGGGAACGTCTAGGTTACGTATGTAACCTCCGTTCCCTGATGGAGAGAACGAGACGTTGTGTCTCCCCTGCCACGTCGCTGAGCCGAGCCACTGTTGTGGCTGGACCATTTCCGGCTCCTCAGAAAAATCTTGAATGAACTCCCGTATTTGCGCCGCTTAAATACCCGTATGTCCGGGGGCGGGACATGCAAATACTGGTTGCCAACTCTCATTGGCCTTTTTTCATAGTTCAGAGGTGAATATCGGCGCTCAAGAGAGACCCCTAGTGTTGCTTCTCTGACACAACGTCTCGTTCCCTCCATCAGGGAACGGAGGTTACATACGTAACCTAGACGTTTAATATGATAGAAAACTATTTTACCCAAAAAGTGTTAGTGCCATGTACAATTATGCTCATTACAGTGCATCATTCCTTGCATCACCTGTATTGAAATCAGTTGCGAGTCGATTCTTCTGTGCACTGCGTGCGAAGAGCGCTATTTAAATGAAAAGTGAAGTCCCCGCCTGTGTAGTGTTCCAAATCAGTCTCTTATGAGGTGTCATTTCAGTTAGCATGCTAGTGCTATAGAAGACAGCTGCCCACTGTTTGTAGGCAGGAGGTAGAGAGTCAGCTCACTAAAATTTGGAACAGACCCTATTTGACTTGTGCACTACAGACATTTTCAGGGATATAAATGATAACACAATTAAGTGATTTGCACAAATTTATTCATTATTGTCACGAACCCCGCTCCCTCGCTCCGCCCCCTCGAGCTTCCACGCTCGTTCCGCCCCCTCGAGCTCGCACGCTCGTTTTGCTCCTTCGAGCTCGCATGCTCGTTTTGCTCCCTCGAGCTCGCACGCTCGTTTTGCTCCCTCGAGCTTCCACGCTCGTTTTGCTCCTACGAGCTCTCATGCTCGTTAGTTGAACTCCTCTTGTTTACCCCTTAGCTTGCCAGCTCCCCTTGTTCCCCTGTCGTTGATCCCGCTAGTCCCGTCTTGTTCTACGCCATAGTTGTTAACTGTTTTCCCGGCTTCGACCTCCGCTCTCGTTGACCACTCTCTCCCGGATTTGCCCCTTCCTTCTATTCTGATTCCCCGGCTCCGACATCACGCTCCCCTTTGACGCCTCTTCACTGGATTTGCCCTTTTTTGTACTTTGCACGCTTTGTGTTTAATAAAGCTGTTTTGTATTCGACATTGTGACTGTCTCTTCTTGTGCGGGTTACAGAATAACCAACCCTTACCGAAGACAGTCACAATGTCCCGCTGACGATGTGCGCAGCTCACTAGAGCCGGATTGTCGCGGCGTGTTCTGTCGTGTGATTTACCGTTGGGAGTCATGATCGCAGCTCACAGCCCAGGGACAGCAGGTGCGTCGCGATTTTTGATTTTTGTCACCCTGTTCTACCTGTGTCTGTCCCTGAGCCCGTTTATGCTCCCAACGGATTTCTGAGCGCCGTGAGCCTTCAACCCCCTGAGAGGTTTGACGGCTCTTCGGGCGCTTACCAAGAGTTGGTTATGCAGGGCAGCGGTTATAGAACAAATAGCCCTAAACATTATGGACCCAGCGGCCCAACTCTTGGTTTTGCGTCAGGGGAGTCAACCCTTGGAGGCTTATGTGACTGACTTTTGTGCCCTGGCTAACCAGGTGAATTTTGATGAGGTGGCTCTAAAAGACATTTTTCAATATGGACTGAATGAGCCAACCTCATCATTCATGCCTGGTGGTCGCTGCTCTCTCAGCCTGGCTCAGTTTATTGACCTCGCCCTACTGTACGCTGGTTCCTCGTTTACTGTGGGGGAGGCAGACACTGAACCAGCACTCCACACCACGGCCCCCGTCTCAAAGCCTACCACGCCCCCCGTCTCGAAGCCTACCATGGCCAACAAGCCAGCGCCCATGCCCGCCACGGCCCACAAGCCAGTGCCCATGCCCGCCATGGCCAACGAGCCAGCGCCCATGCCCGCCACGGCCAACGAGCCAGCGCCCATGCCCGCCATGGCCAACGAGCCAGCGCCCATGTCTGCCACGGTCAGCGAGCCAGCGCCTGTAGCCTCGACCGCCCCAGAGCCAGCGCCTGTAGCCTCGACCGTCCCCATGGCCACATCCCCTGTTGGCCGAAGACGTCAGAGAAGGAAGAGGGCCCCTTCTCCCCAGTCTCGTCTTGTACTCAAGACCGCAGAGGTTCCCTCAGAGTCTTCCACGGCTCTGCCGGGCTCTGCTCCGCCTCACGAGCCTCCCAAGGCTCCTCCTCCCAAGCCTCCCAGGGCTCCTCCTCTCGAGCCTCCCAGGGCTCCTCCTCTCGAGCCTCCCAGAGCTCTACCCCTCGAGCCTCCCAGAGCTCCGCCTCTCAAGCCTCCCAAGGCTTCTCCTCTCGAGTCTTTCAGGGCTCCCCCTCCTTCCAAGCCTCTCAGGGCTTCTCCTCCCGAGTCTTTCAACGCTCCTCCTCCCAAGCCTCCCAGAGCTCTACCTCCCAAGCCCCCCAGGGTTCTGCCTTTCAAGTCTCTTGAGCCTCCCAGAGCTCTACCCCTCGAGCCTCCCACAGCTCCGCCTCTCAAGCCTCCCAGGGCTTCTCCTCTCGAGTCTTTCAGGGCTCCCCCTCCTTCCAAGCCTCTCAGACCCCCGGACCCAGTCCCTGTCCTCCAGTCGCCTTCCAGACCCCCTGACCAAGTCTTTGCCCTATGGCTGCCCCCTAGATCTCCCGACCACCCGCCTGTCCGCTATGTTCCCCCTGACCTTGCCTTGAAACTGGCCATTGACCCCATGGACTGTCTCATTTCCCTCTGTGCCCCTTGGACTGCCCTCAATTTTGTTTATGTGTTTTGTGGGTTGTCTGTTCAGGGTTTTTTCTTTGTTGGGATCGTCCAGCACCACTTCCCAGAGGTCGCGTCAGGAGCCGTCCGTTTTAGAGGGGGGAGTACTGTCACGAACCCCGCTCCCTTGCTCCGCCCCCTCGAGCTTCCACGCTCGTTCCGCCCCCTCGAGCTTGCACGCTCGTTTTGCTCCCTCGAGCTCGCACGCTCATTTTGTTCCCTCGAGCTCGCACGCTCATTTTGCTCCCTCGAGCTTCCACACTCGTTTTGCTCCTACGAGCTCTCATGCTTGTTAGCAGGTCTCCCTCCTCGGGCTCACATGCCCGCTCCCATTCGCCAGAACATTATGTACACCTGCACTCGTCTCATCTCCACATTAGTTTCACCTATACTCGTCTCATCACCTTTCATTGTTTACACCTGCACTTTCCCCTATATATATCACTGCCCTTTCGTCTCACGCCGGTTGGTTATTGTATTTAGTTTCCCGTGTCCTTGACCCCCGCTAGTCTCACCTAGTTTTGAACTCCTCTTGTTTACCCCTTAGCTTGCCAGCTCCCCTTGTTCCCCTGTCGTTGATCCCGCTAGTCCCGTCTTGTTCTACACCATAGTTGTTAACTGTTTTCCCGGCTTCGACCTCCGCTCTCGTTGACCACTCTCTCCCGGATTTGCCCCTTCCTTCTATTCTGATTCCCCGGCTCCGACATCACGCTCCCCTTTGACGCCTCTTCACTGGATTTGCCCTTTTTTGTACTTTGCACGCTTTGTGTTTAATAAAGCTGTTTTGTATTCGACATTGTGACTGTCTCTTCTTGTGCGGGTTACAATTATAATAGGAGCCAACTTTAAGGTCACTTTTAAAGTGCATAATCTTAAATACTCTACTAATTTAATCTAAGTAATCTACTCTAATTTAGCAAATTAGCAAACATGTTGTTCTCTTACAAGAGATAAATAACCACTAAACACTTCAATTCTCGTTAGTTCCAGGCATCCAGGAGCATCCAGCTACTGAACAACCTAGTCCAAATTTGAATGATGACATTTTATGACAATCATGTTTACATTTCGGCAACAAGTCATTATGAATGGAGTCTCTCGTTGTTGTTTTGAATGTTTGACAACCTGAAATATTCTAGGAACAAAGACATCACTTTCTAAAACCAACAAACATGCTTTAAATAAGTCTATATTACAAGTATTCTTAAGATATATGATTAGTGTGAGGAACAGACCAAATTTTAAGCTGTTATTCACTGAAAATCTTGTTTGACAGGGAGGTGTGATCACCATTCACTTTCAATGTAAGAAAGCAGCTTGGACATTCTCCAATATATAATTTATTTTCTGTTCAACAGAAGGAAGTCAGTCACACAGGTTTTGAAAGACATGAGCGTTAGTAAATCATGACAGAATTGTATTTTTTTATTTTTTTAAGCACCCCTTACAAGAAAATACATTAATTAATTGAATAAGCATTCAGCTGTATAAAAGAAGCATTGGTGTATATGATCTGATGGTAACTTGTTAGACGAATGTATCTGGGGCATAAATAAATGCAGCATGTGCTCTGTAATAGAATGCCAAATTATTTTTCAAAGGTGCAGCTGTAATTGTAGAGCTCTATCATCTGATTCTGTCATGCTGATCTGATATCAAAGAGATGAAAGCTCTCTCTGATTGCACATTCCAGGAGCTGGAATCCCCCACACACAAAGCCTCCTGCCTGATACACCCGAATAGAATTACAGGGAAGCTTACACAGGCCAGGCTTTAAACCACATTACAGTAATACAAAAAGGGCCAAAGACCAAAAGCATTCATATTCTGTTTGGTACATACAACATGTGCAGGCAAAGTGCCAACTGTGTTGCCTTTGTGTGAGTATGAGTATTGGCCTTTTTTTCCATGCATACACACGTGTTCGTTTTTGGTGTATTGTAAACAGTAAAGGTCAGCACCCCTGGGATGGACAGAGTATAGGAACCGAGAGAAGGCCACATACACTGCATCTAAATACTCCTCTTGTACTAGTCGTTCTAGACTGATCTCAATGTCAATTAGGGGACAGCAGTATTGGAAAGTTCTTCAGTTGAAATCGGCCTTTGGTTATCGAAATCTGAGCGTCGGAAGCTGGAAGTGTTGTGAAATGTATGGGCACGTGTGAGCTCCATTTTCCTGAAATGTCCACAGAGTGGCGCCAAAAATGAGTTGTAAATTAAGAAATACAGTCAATAGAAATGCTTATTGTATTAATCATGCACCTTAACCCTAACCCAACCCCAACCCTAAACCAAAATGCCAGTGGAGTAAAAACTTTCCTGCTCACCATTGTTTATATAAACACAATTACAGCAATTTAATTACTTGAATTACTTCTTGGTTTCCATGGAACCAAGACCCATGTCTTGGAGATTGCGCACGCGACATGTTCTCAGTAGCGCTAGTGGGAAAGATAAACATATTTAAATTGGTTTAAAAAAATCACTAAATGACACTAATTCTGCAGAATGGGTTGATTTCAGGTAACATAAATATTCGGAAGCAACTAGATGATTTCCAGTGTGATGATGTTTGGTCACTCTTATCCATACAATATTATCAGTGTTGACTGAAGCTTTCTAGCTTTAAAAAGAATGTAAAAGCTTGAGAGTTAGCAAATCATTCGTTTGAATAAGATCTTTTTGGAGAAATTGGTTAATAAAACAATATCGCACAAGCAAGAGTGCTGTGCTGATAAAACTACAGTGCTGATTTAGGGACATAAAGCATGATTGTGAGTGTGGTATTGCTTTAATATAACAGTTTAAAGAACAAGTAAAGAAAAAAAATGTGGAAAAACTAAGGACTGTCAAAAAAACAAACAAAAAAAAAACGCATTTGTCCATGGAACTACTTTCTTAGGACACGGATCAAGATCTTCCTTTGCTACTTCAAAAGATGCGCTCAAGCCTCCGTTCCTAAATCGAAAACGTCACTTCTGAAATATTAACAATGGCTTGAGCTGTTTCTAACAAGTTATTGGAGAAACAATGTGTGTGTGTGTGTATGTGTTAGAGAGAGAGAGAGAGAGCTTGTGTGATTTCCTCCTTCTGTCGCGACTTCCAAGCAGTAGAGTAGTGTTAGTCAACTTGCGGAAGATAATGGAAATTTTAGTCAAATATATCCTATTTTCTCTGTGTAAAACTAGCTGTCTGAGCAGGAGATTACATCTCCTCACAATGTGGAAACTCTGGTATCAGGTAAGCACACCGAGTATGTGTGATTACTCCGTCGGATGTGTCTCTCAGCTGTGATAAACCTTAATGCTGAAGCTGTTCCCAGGTGTAGTGTAGTAATTATCTGAGTGATCATGGAGTGAGAGACAATGCCGATGACCTCAAAGAAACCACTCGCTGACTGACATGTGCTGACTCAGTGCATGTCAAACTCAACTGGCTCATAACACATAAAAATTGTCTTTTGTCGCCACCTGCGCTGCTCTTACTTACACTTTAGTTTAGAATGCCCTATCACAAGTGGAGTGATACAAACTGTGAAGCGTCCGAGTGCTGATAGTGTGAGATGTCAGTATTCATGGAGTGTCTTTCTTCCAATCTAATTCGAGGACTGAAACTAACTGTTGTAAATTCAGGTTCACAAAACTGGTCAGAACAATTTGTTCCCATGTCAGATATTAATACTTCTCTCTCTTCCCGCCAAGGAGAGCTTGGGCAGAGTTCAGATTATCATTGACTTAACTTGACATTAAATGTAGTGACCAGTAAATTCTTCTTAATCCTTTTGTATTCATCGGTAGAAAGAAAGTCATATGTGTTTTGAACGACATGACAGAATTAACATTTTTGGGTGAACTATTTTTTTTATCCCATTCTGTTCACACAGAGTTTGGTAATTTAAAGGAGTGACAACAACACCAGTTCCGACAGTATGAAAAATGGTAATAAAAACAAAAATGTGTGATTTGAAAATTATATTCACCATGTGTTATTGTTACGCTTGAGTAACGAGGCAGACGAGGAGATGCGGATCCAAACGCAGTTGAACTTTATTAAATGAATAAAACAGGAAAACACAAAGGAACAACCCACGATGGGGAAATGAAACATAAACTGAATAAGCTGACCAAGGTAGACACGAACAGGGTACTCGGGAAGGAAAGATACATCAGGTTAACATCAAACGACGATCGACGAAGACTGAATAAAGACACAGGGTATAAATACATAAACAAGGGAAAAAGGGGCCAATGAACGAACAGAACTCAAACAAGATAATAAGGTGATTAACAGAAGCAAACGGCAAACTAATGAGGGCAGGTGAAAACAATGACAGGGAACACGAACGCTAACAGAGGACTATGGAGTTACATAAGGGACTAAAGTGAAAACTAAGAAGTGCAAAAGTGACAAGATGGAAAACAAGAGGGCAACAGTGAAACAAGACAGGGTAACCATAACAGAGCCCCCCCCCCTAAAGGATCGGCTTCCAGACGATCCTTAACAACAAATAACAAAAGACAAAAACCCACAAGAACAATATGAGGGCACCAGGGGCAAACAGACAGTACAAGTGGGCACGTGGGCAGACAGGCAGACCAGGGGGGCATACTGGGCAGGCAGGAAGTCCGGGGGGCACAGAGGGCAAGACAGGCAGGTCCGGGAGGTGCCAGGGGCAGATAGGAAGTCCGGGGGGGAAATGAGACAGTCCACGAGGGCACAAGTGGAGATGAGGGTTAGGGGCCCAGGGAGGTATCGACCGGGCAGGGACAGGTTTTGATGGTCTGGGAGCTGGCCACCGGGCAAGGACAGGTTTGGGGAACCTAGGAGGAGGCCACTGGACGGGGACTGGGTCAGGAGGCCAGGAGGGAGGACTCAGGACGGGAACAGGGTCAGGACGCCTGGGTGGAGGCCACAGGACAGGGACTGGATCAGGGGGCCTGGGAAGAGGCCACGGGACTGGGGCTGGGTCAGGAGGTCTGGGGAGAAGCCACAGGACAGGGACTGGGTCAGGGGGCCTGGGAAGAGGCCACAGGACGGGAACAGGGTCAGAAGCCCTGGGAGAAGGCCACAAGACAGGGACCGGGTCAGGAGGCCTGGGAGGAGGCCACAGGATAGAGGCCGGCTTTGGTGGCCTGGGAGGTGGTGCCAAGGAGGACCTCTGAGGCGGAGCCGAGGGAGGCGATGGCTCAGAAGGCCCAGAAGGCGGAGCTGAGGGAGGCTCAGGAGGTGGAACCGAAGGAGGCTCGAGAGGCGGAGCCCTGGGTGGCTCGAGAGGCCTGGAAGGCGGAGCCCTGGATGGCTCGAGAGGTTCGAGAGGCAGAGCCCTGGGAGGCTCGAGAGGCTTGAGAGGCGGAGCCCTGGGCGGCTCGAGTGGCTTGAGGGGCGGAGCCCTGGCAGGCTCGAGAGGCTTGAGGGGCGGAGCCCTGGCAGGCTCGAGAGGCTTGAGGGGCGGAGCCCTGGCAGGCTCGAGAGGCTTGAGGGGCGGAGCCCTGGCAGGCTCGAGAGGCTTGAGGGGCGGAGCCCTGGAAGGCTTGGGAGGCGGAGCTCTGGGAAGCTCAGGGGGCGGAGCTCTGGAAAGCCTGGGAGGCTTGAGAGACGGAGCCCTGGAAGACTCGAGAGGCTTGAGAGGCGGAGCTCGGAGGGCGGAGCTCTGGAAAGCTCGGGAAACTCGGACGGCGGAGCTCTGGAAAGCTCGGGAAACTCGGAAGGCGGAGCTCTGGAAAGCTCGGGAAACTCGGATGGTGGAGCTCTGGAAAGCTCGGGAAACTCGGATGGCGGAGCTCTGGAAAGCTCGGGAAACTCGGATGGCGGAGCTCTGGAAAGCTCGGGAAACTCGGAAGGCGGAGCTCTGGAAAGCTTGGGAGACTCGGATGGCGGGGCTCTGGAAAGCTCGGGAAACTCGGATGGCGGAGCTCTGGAAAGCTCGGGAAACTCGGATGGCGGAGCTCTGGAAAGCTCGGGAAACTCGGATGGCGGAGCTCTGGAAAGCTCGGGAGGAGGAGCCCTGGGAGACTCGAGAGGTGCTGGCTCTTGGACGATCGAGGCTTCTGGTGCAGGCTCTTGGACGGTCATGGCTACTGGCACTGGCTCTTGGACGGTCTTGGCTACTGGCACTGGCTCGTGGACGGTCATGGCTACTGGCACTGGCTCGTGGACGGTCATGGCTACTGGCACTGGCTCTTGGACGGTCATGGCTACTGGCACTGGCTCTTGGACGGTCACGGCTACTGGCTCTGGCTCTTGGACCGTCGAGGCTACAGGCGCTGGCTCAGGGACGGTCGAGGCTACAGGCGCTGGCTCTGGGACGGTCGAGGCTACAGGCGCTGGCTCTGGGACGGTCGAGGCTACAGGCGCTGGCTCTGGGACGGTTGAGGCTACAGGCGCTGGCTCAGGGACGGTCGAGGCTACAGGCGCTGGCTCAGGGACGGTCGAGGCTACAGGCGCTGGCTCACTGACATCTGAGGCTAACGGCACTGGCTCACTGACGTCTGAGGCTAACGGCACTGGCTCACTGACGTCTGAGGCTACTGGCTCTGGCTGGGTTACCGTGGTATGTGCCGGCTTAGGTTCGCCGGGCGCTGAGGGCAGAGTCAAGGGGGGTTTAGGGCATGGGGCTGCGGCAGGCGGAGGCTGGAGCGCAGAGACCACTCCCTTTCTCCTCTTCCTCCGGGCTGATGCGACTGGGGAGGCTGGGATGCTGTTCCTGGTCAGCGTGGGTTCAGGCTCGCTGGCCGTGGGTTGACGAGGGCTCAGGCTTGCTGATGGTAGAGGCCGTAGGCGCTGGTTCGCTCACGGTGACATACGTGGTCGATGGCTCGCTCACTGTGACATGCGTGGCCGCTGGCTCGCTCACTGTGACATGCGTGGTCGCTGGCTCGCTCACTGTGACATGCGTGGCCGCTGGCTCGCTCACTGTGACATGCGTGGGCCCTGGCTTGCAGACCGGGCAGGCGTGGGTTCTGGCTCACAGACCGGGCAGGCGTGGGCTCTGGTTTGCAGACCGGGCAGGCGTGGGTTCTGGCTCACAGACCGGGGCAGGCGTGGGCTCTGGCTTGCAGACCGGGGCAGGCGTGACAGGAAGAGCCCCGGACAGCTGAAGGGTCTCCACAGTGGGTGGAGGGGTAGGGTCCTCCTCACGACGCCCACGGTGAGCTGTGAGCCGCAAACTAGTAGGGTCAGCCTCCAGGAAGTCGCAGAGCGCCCAGCCGCGCGTTGCCTGTGGCAACCGCTCCCTCAGCGCCAGCGTTCAGATTGCCCCTAAAGAAGGCCACCAAGGCTGAGTCCGGGAAGTCTGAGACACTCGCCAGGTTCAGGAAGTCGTGGATGTGGTCTTCAATAGGGCGGTCCTCTTGCTTTAAGCAGAGCAGATGGTAGTTCAGACGCTGAACTGCTGGATCCATGGGTGGTCGATCGTTCTGTTACGCTTGAGTAACGAGGCAGACGAGGAGATGCGGATCCAAACGCAGTTGAACTTTATTAAATGAATAAAACAGGAAAACACAAAGGAACAACCCACGATGGGGAAATGAAACATAAACTGAATAAGCTGACCAAGGTAGACACGAACAGGGTACTCGGGAAGGAAAGATACATCAGGTTAACATCAAACGACGATCGACGAAGACTGAACAAAGACACAGGGTATAAATACATAAACAAGGGAAAAAGGGGCCAATGAACGAACAGAACTCAAACAAGATAATAAGGTGATTAACAGAAGCAAACGGCAAACTAATGAGGGCAGGTGAAAACAATGACAGGGAACACGAACGCTAACAGAGGACTATGGAGTTACATAAGGGACTAAAGTGAAAACTAAGAAGTGCAAAAGTGACAAGATGGAAAACAAGAGGGCAACAGTGAAACAAGACAGGGTAACCATAACAGTTATATTGAAAACATGGCAACGACAAACCACTTACTGCCCAGATTACATGTGCATGGTTGCTCTAAACCAGTGTTTCCCAAACTGGGGTACATGTACCCCTGGGTGTACGTGAGGTGACAATGGGGGTATGCGAATTCTGAGATTTACCATTCTTTCAATTTCATCACAGTCTAAAAATAACATTCAAGTTCATGTATTTCTCACTGGCAAAAAGTATTTTGTGTGCCCTCTAGAGTAGAAACACCAAAATGGTTGTGTCATAAAGGTCAGAAAAATATGTTATGAAATAACTCTATCTTTTGCAGTACGTGAAAGTATATTGAATGTTTTTAAGGGGTACACCACTGTAAAACGTTTGGGAACCACTGCTCTAAACAAAGTGCAGGTGATAGATTGGCCTGCCTGCAGTCCTGACCTGTCTCCAAAGGAGAAAGTGTAGCACCATATAAAGCACACAATTCGCACATTAAATTCACAAAGTAAAACATCAAATAATGTTGTTGTAGTGCTTTCAATATAGCACAGGGTAAATATAATTAGCATTTTCCATACTGTCTTAACTTTTTGGGAATTTTTTGGCTTGTACAACTGAATTCATTCCCCAAAAAATCAGGTAGTAACAACTACATTTTAATTAAATACATATGCGTATTGTGTCCAGAACCAAAATAAGCAAGTACAGTAGTTACTAATCCAGAGGCGCCACTCTCTTTTAGACACTGACACTAGTATGAGATGTGTGTTTCTCTTCTCCAGGAGTGGTGCAAGCAAATCACGGAGACGTGTCTTGAATCATTCGCAAGTTTTTGACACCAGTCTGTCTCTCTCCACTGAAGTTGAGGCCACCAGTCTAGCAATCTAGGAAGAACTTTAGGGTACTCACATAACCCCAGTTCTCTGATAACATGAAGTGAGGTATCTCACTAAGGGAACACCTCAGGCAAGACCGATTGTGGAAGCTCCAATGACACAACGTGTCTCAAGATTGACAGACCAATCGCTGCAGCCCTTATGGAATCCCACCTCCCTAATATAAACCACAGCTACCTGTTGCTGCCTCATTCTCTGCATCTCTCTTCTCTTTGCAAACTGCAAGGAGGGCAATGATTTGAAATACCTCACTTCATGTTATCAGAGAACGAAGATTTCTCTTTCTAACACACATTCGGTAACTCACTAAGGGATATAGACAATTCCCAAATTGCAGATATGATGGCTGAAGCAGACATCACAAGCAGAGAAAACGCAAAACCTAACAATTGTACTGAATCACATTTTCTGATTATATCAGAAAACAGAAATATATGGCTCCGCTTATGCACCCCTACCCAGCATATAGGGCTATTGAAACACATGTATTTGTGCTACCTGTACAGTATGTTGCATTCCCGCCTCAAGGATAGAGTAACATCCAGTCTATGAAATATTACAAATGTGTGAGGAGATGACCAACTCACCACAGCACAAATCTCTTGGACTATAATGCCCTTAAATAGCACCCAAGACATGGCAATACCCCTTGTGGAGTGAACCCATAGTCCCTCTGGGGGTTGATGATAAGAGCTATTGTAACATAACACAATCGCATCTACCACCCAACGAGAGAGGCACTGGCGAGAAATTTGCTTAGCAGTTGTGAGAGCGAGTAACAAAGCTGTCTTTAAACAGAGCAGCTTTAACGTGATACTCTCTAGCCGTTCAAATGGAGGCTGAGCCCATGGACAGGTCCCAAGGTGAAATTACCGGTCAAGAAAATGGGTGTAACCTCCGAGTGCCACTCCTAAAATGACAAATAAGTGCTGGCCCAAAGTGCCAGAGTTGATACTTACATGGCATACTGAATTAGCAGCCAATTAGACTTTGATGTAGAAAAGGCTCTACCCTTATCCAAAATGTCTTGCAGAAAACAATGCATCCATCATTGAACACAAGTATGGAACGATATATCTGTCTGCACACCATTGTTCAAACTCCCCATTTGAGACCATATAATAAATGCTTCGAGGCTGCTCTCACGCTCAAGATCGTTTCAATCACATTCAGGGGCAAATCAGTGCTATTTAAGTTTAGCCAGGCCCACAAATCCAGCATCTTAGGAGAGGGATGGAATATATCTGTGCAGCGGTAGAGGGCAGGGGTGGTCGTAAACCAAATGCACTATCTCTGCCATTCATAGCTTTCCTGGCCAGTTCGGAGCTATTAGAATAAGAGAATGATCACCCTCCGCAGCATTGTTCAGATCAGGCTCAGTGGGGGAAATGCATATAGTAACATGCGAGGCCACCGGTGGGCTAGCGCATCCACACCCAACGGTGCATCGTCGCCCACCAGGGAGAAGAACAGAGGATATTGCACACCTCCACAATGCAGAGGCTACCTGTCCGTATCTCAGCCATATGAGGCTCACTACTTGAGGGTGAAGCTTCCATTCTCCATATTGAGGATTTCCTCTGGACAACAAATCCACTCCCCTTTTCATTATATCCGGAACATGCATTGCGTGTAATGACAACAGGTTTGTGCTGCTCCATATAATCAGTTTCTCTGCCAAACTGTGAAGCTGGTGCGAGCGAATATCCCCTTGCCAATTTATAAAGGCTATCATCATCGTGATGATTCCTGAGAAAACTCACAAAATGTCTGTGTTAGAAACACTGTTAGCAGCTCCAGAAAATTTCTGTGCTTTTCTCTCAGTGCAGGAGTTCAAACACCTCTCACTGTCCTGCCCTCGAACACTGTGAGTGAAGCATCCGTCGTCACCACATTTTTTTTATTATAATGGGGCCAAATGGGCATCATGTCCTGAGAAAATAAAGGAGAGGATTCATGCATTATGACGAGAAGATCACTCTATGACTGAGGCGGTGCTGATGGCCCAATCGCATTGGCGCTGTCCAGTTCTGAAATTCCCTCATTTGCAATAACCCAAGGGAATCACAGCCACTGTTGAGGCCATCAAGCCCAATAGCCGGAGACACGGCCTTAGAGAATCTGCTCTCCCCCATTGAACAAGGGAGATGCAGGTGTGAACGCTTCGATGCGATCCCCCGAAAGGAATGCTGGAAGCTGAATGGAGTTCAGTCTGAGCTCCAGATAAATTATGGTAAATGGTCTGCACTTATACACTTTTTAAGCCTTAACAGTATTCAAAGCACTTTACACTGCATCTCATTAACCCATTCACACACACATTCATACACCAATGGCGGCAGAGCTGCTATGTAAGGTGTTAGCCTGCCATTGGGAGCAACTTGGGGTTCAGTGTCTTGCCCAAGGACACTTCAGCATGTGGAGTCATGTGGGCCGGGATTCGAACCACCAACCCTGCAATTAGTGGCCAACCCGCTCTACCAACTGAGCCAGAGCCGCCCAATAATTATCTTTTGTGAGGGAATAAGTCATCTTTTTGCTTGGTTTATGTTGAATACCAAGCTCTCCAAATGTGTCACCAGTGTGTTCGTATATCTCTCCATTTTTCACTGAGACGTTGTGCATAAGAGCAAATCGTCCAGACAAGCCGACACCCTAATACCCACATTTTTTTGCGGTATCAGAGTTGACTCCAAATATTTGGTAAATTCCCGAGGTGCTAGAGAAAGTCCAAAAGGGATTTTCACATACTCGAAGGCTCAGCCCTGATAAGCGAACCTGAGATATTTCCAGTGAGTAGGAAAAATGTCTATGTGAAAATATGCATCTTTGAGATCTATTGATGTAGACCAGACTCCGTGACGAATAGAATGAGACAGAGTTCAGAGCGTGAGCATTTTGAACTTGTATCTCTTGAGGTGTTTGCTGAGGGCCTGTAAATTTAGAATGGGAATAGCAAAATAGCAGGAATAAAAACCCTGATGGCGTTCTTCCAGTGGTACCATTCTTATCACTCCCTTGCTAAGTAAAGAGGATATTTCTTCCTCTAATATCCGAGCTGACTCCTCCTGAGCCGCTGACATAACCACTCCATTGAAAAGAGGTGGCTTTACAGAGAATTGAAGCCGGTAGCCTTTCTCTACCGTGTTTAAAAACCAGGGGTGAACTGAACATGCATGCCAGTTCTCGGCATGAGCAGCGAGCGTGCCCCAACCATCACTGCCCACTAGTGGCGAGGTGATGGTGAAGAGGGGAGCTGCGATAGCTGCCTGGGGGTTGTTAGATATGTTTATTGGTTTTATTTTTGTGTGGTCATTTTCTTTCTGTTTTCACACACACCACTGTGCCCTTGGCCTGGATGCAACAGAGAACAATTTATAATTGTTGTATGACTGCTTTTGCAAACTTCCTCTTTTGTCCTGAGAACAAACCCCATGGATGGAGGGTGAAGAGAACTTGCGGAGGACACTAAAAAACCTGTGCAAGCACTCCATGCACAGTTAGCAGTGGAACACTCAAACTTTCTGCTGTTTGAACTATATTTGTAGACATTTCCCTTCTCCATTTCCCAGTGAGAGGGTGAAAGGTGTCAGCCTTGTGAGGAACTAGGACAGAGAAGCCTTGGATGCTGTCTTCAGACCCCTCCTGGCAAATTTGACTGACTCTTCTGGTGAGCTGAGGATCTGTAACGTTTTTTTAGACAGGGAGTCTGCGAAGCACTCTGTTTTTCCCGGCAATGAGGCCCCGGCGGTAGAGAAACTTGACCGGCGGCTAGGGTGCAAGTGGTTCACAACCTACAGTTCCATGGTGGGGGAGGGATAACCTGCCATCCCCAACTCCCCCATGTCCTGGACAACCAATCTCAAGAAACCCTTAACAGGCTTTAGGTGTGAGAAGGGTTTATCCCAAAATCCAGTACGGCCAGAATAAATTGCCTTTTTCCATCATACAGATCTCGAACAGCTCCTGGGCCTTCTGGCTGGGTGGCCACACTAACGACAGTCTGGCTGTGGCCCTGCGACAGACTTCAATGAAATCCAGATCAATTTGCTCAGGGGAAGGGGCCCTTCCTCCCTGTGCGATCGGAGGCCGGGACAAATTCTGGAGGAGAATAGCATCCTCATCATCTTCCTCGAAGATATCTGATGACACTTCATCCTCACCATCGTCTTCCTCTCCCGCTAACCAGTCTTCAAACAGTGGAGGAAGAGCCAACTCCGCCGAGTTGATTCGAGTACTCTCCATAACCTATTCTCCCACGAGAGGAGAGAAACGGGTCCAGCCATCGGACCTCGATAGCGCAGCTTGAGCATGTTTAGCGCCTAAGCATGCAATACAGAGAGTATGTGAATTCTTTGCAGAAATCCACGCACATCACACACATGGGTGAGGAGGAAGGCTTTTCCCCCTGGGGCTCCCAGGCACTTTGGCTGTGGCACCGATACAGCTAGCACCCTCTTAGTCCACCACAACGTGAAAACGCAGTAGTACGGAGCAGTTTATTAATAAAAAAACTATTTTCCTTTCTCTTAAAAGCGGGATGAGCACTTTAAAAGTCAGGTAAAATCACTGGAAAGAGATTTTTCTAACAGAAGAAAAAAGAAAACTTGCTCTTTTAAATTAAATTGCCAAAAATAACAAAAATGTGGAGGTAAAATTGAGTTCAGAACATACCTTGCATCTCCGTCGAAGAAACAATTAAGAAATAATCCACAAATGCATAGGCTGAGGACAGCTTCCGAAAATCTTCCACGGGGAAGAGAGCGAGAATGAGGCTGTGGCAAGTAGCTGTGGTTTATAAGGTAGGTGGGCTTAAGGGCTGCAGCGATTGGTTTGTCAGTCTTGACAGACATTGTGTTATTGGAGCTTTTGCAATCAGTCATGCCTGAGGCATTCCCTTAGTGAGATACTGAACGAGTGTTAAAAAGAGAACCCATATAAAATGGTTTAGAGAGAGCACTCTCTAACATTCTCTCACTTAGCTGCAGCAAGTAATAGCTGAGAATAAACAAAACGCGGCACCTTTTTAGATGGCAGTTTATAAAAAAATTGTTAAAAGATAATATGACTCTGGTGGCTAATATCACCTTGATTAAAACTAGCTAAATATGTTATACTGTTGGTATCCATGTTTATTGTTCACAGCCATAAGGTGCCACAGCAGTATGGTTATCACTAAGTCAACCATTGTAAATTCAGAACTGACTCCTGTATTCTATTAAAACATGGAATGATACATTTGTGGTTTCACTCCTGCATTATCATGCAGGTTTGTAGGCTGTGTAAAAAAAATATAAATAAATGTGCCATTAGTTTGTTTAAAATAAACTAATTATGTTTTTTAATAACACTGACAAATCTAAGTTGATCTGACCCAAGAAATAAAAGGTTACAAATAAAATTGTGGAAATAATATTTTACAATGTAGTAACATTTAAAGGAATATTCTGTGTTCAATACAAGTTAAGCTCAATCGACAGCATTTATGGCATAATGTTGCTTACAATACATTACAACAATAATTAGTCCCTACATATCCCTTCAAGGTTATAGTGAGGCACTTATAATGGAAGTGAATGGGCACATTTTTGGAGGGTGACACTTATCATTTTATTAAAGCACTTATCTTAATTCTTCAGTTAAAACTGTATTATTTGAGCTGTAAAGCATCTTTCCAGGGATTACAGAGTTTACGGTGTCACGTCATCATGATATCCTTTAATAAAAAAGTATTCCATTTTATTACACTAAAATAATTTTAACACTCATTGTTTCCATCTTGTGAGTATTTTAAAGTGTAAGGAGTGGTCAGGGGCGAAAATGTAATCAAAATGTTGGGGGGGACAATAAACATAACAATTCTCAAGAGCAATTTTTGAAGGGGACACCAAGGATTTTTTTTGTTGTTGCCCCATTTGCATTTGTATTATTTTATTTCTTAAACAATTATTTTAAGAATATATCATTATATTATTTACAATACACATATTTTAATGATATTTTTTGGGGGACAACCCTCAGATGGCGGGGGGGTCCTGACCCCCGACCCCCGCGATTTATGCCTATGGGATTGGCCCCATTCACTTCCATTGTAATGGCTCACTTTAACCCAGATTTGAACACGAAACATCCCTTTAGAGGTCTTTACACAGACGTTTTATGTTTATCAAAGACAGATCGCATTGAAGAAGGTTATATTAACATTACTGCAAGAACATTCATTTGTTACTTTGAACAAACCTTTTAACAGAACATTAGCAAAAGTTCTTATAATATTCCTAGTTAGCAGAGAATGTGGCCAAAGGAAATTTGATTATAGTGTACTGTAGGTGTGAAGATGGTACTGGATGGTGGTGAGGATTGACTTTTGATGATAGTTAAGCTTTTGAGTCACTTTAAACCTGCATTGACAGATGATTGAATACACTAACAATAATTAAGCACCATCTAACAGCTTTTTGCACTGAAATGCCAACAACAAAGACAACATTTGAAGAGACAATTGTTGTGCATGCTGTATGAATAAAAAATGAAACATTCTTTATAGTAAACAACTATAAAAACCAACCAATTTAATTATGCAGGAGCTGCTTTGATGTTTCTTTTAATGTCTGATCAATTGAGGTGTCTTTGTTTGAAAGCAACAAAGAGAGAAGCACAGAGACATGATGGCTTAATTTGACCAAAGAAAAATGAGCTTGGAATGAGATGCATTCATTAATGTCTCTTTTCACATGTATACCATGCAAGAAAAATGAGTGGGGATTGTGCAGCGTTGCTTGTCAGAGTTTAAGTGTGAACAGAACACACTTAAAGGCTTCCTTAACTCTCTCTCTCTCTCGCTCTCTCTCACAAACACACACACACACCCCATATGTAGCCCCTCACTGGCCAGTCAGTTGCCATGGGAAACCAGCAGAGCGCATAAAAAAAAGTCCTCAAGGGACTCCTGCCATGAGCAATCCTATCCACTGAAACACACTTAGCAGTGTGTGTGTGTGACAGAATGGAGTTTCAGAGATGTGGACAGTTCGGTTTCTCACCCCTTGCCTCATAAAAGTAATAGAAGCCCATCTGTCAGCACTCTAATAAAACAACTGTGGAAAGCATTGAGGTGGTCCTGCTGTGCTCAGATATTGATCACAACACTCCAAAAATTTTATAATTATTGGGGAGTACAAATATAAATTTGAAGAACAAGGCAAAAAATATACCAATCCACACTTAAATCAAACTTCAATGGGACTCAGTTTATGATTTATGAAGGCAGTGGAATGTAAAACTTTGACCCTTTATTTCATTTAAATATTTTAACATTAAACAGGGATATCAATCATACCTGAACATGACATGGCTAATTCAAAAAGCACTATGTAAAAGTATGAAAATATATATATATATATATATATATATATATATATATATATATATATATATATATATATATATATATATATATTATAAAAAAATTTACCTCAGGCAAATGGGGTGATTCTGACTAAACCTGTCAAGAAAATATCCTGGTTCTATTTTACTTCAAAATCACAATAAACAAAGGAGAACTTATATTTTGCATATAAAAAAATTAAGCCTATTTTAGGACTATTAAGATTTTTACTTTGTAACTTTATTTTCAGGACAATTTTGCACATTTTACGACCAAAATCTCATTACCACAACATAAATAATGATGCATTATTTCAATTGTGAAGTATTTACACATCGTAGTTGTAGTCCCATTGTATTTGCTTTTATTTTTAATTAATTTCATAAAAAAATTAATTACAACACCATCTTTTTACTATAATACTGTAAAAAATTACAGTGTCACAGTAATGAAAATGATAATTGAAAACATTGGGAATAGAAAATATTTTACATTACTACAGTTTTGGTGGGTAAATAGTGTATGTAAAATCAATATTTAATCCTTTTGTTTCTATAAATTCTCCTCACTTCCCATTCTTCATGCATATCGTAGTTGGCGATATGCATGAAGAATGTGATTCGACAAAAACAAACAAAGAAAAATTTGAATGTGAAAGTGGAGATTTATAGTAAATAAAGGACCTAGACATTGATCTGTTTCTCACGAACACATCATATCGCTTCTGAAGATATGGATTAAATCACTGAAGTCGCAGTTATTACTTTTATGCTGCCTTTATGTGCTATTGGGAGCTTCTACGTTCTGGCGACCATTCGCTTGCATTGTAAGGACCTACAGAGCTGAAACATTCTTCTAAAATTCTTTGTTTTTGTTCAGCAGAAGACAGAAAGTCATATATATCTTGGATGGTATGAGGGTGAGTAAATGAGAGATTTTTCATTTTTATGTGAACTATCCCTTTAAGTTTCCTGAAAATAATGTTTCAATGCAAAAACACTTAATGATACTTAATGTAGGCTTCATTTTCTCAATGTAAAATAACATTTCAAATTTTTTGCATTGATTTGGGGTTAAACATGACCAGGTCATTTATATTGACAGGTTTCGTGAGAATAGGTCAAAATTTTGTTGTCTGAAATTTCAGCAGACATCAACAGAAACATAAGATTCTTTCGAAGAAATAGAACCTTCATCAACATTCTGTGAAGAGTGGCAAGTGATCGCTCTAGCTAGAACTAATGGTGTGAGCTCCTCAAGACAGTGAGGGGGTGTCTAATTGGCAGAGACAAAGTGAAGGTTAAGTCTCCATCTTGTGGCCATTAATCATAATATTGCCAGATGTGTCTCTCACAACCTTCCCTCCACAGCGCAATTATATTACTTTAACATTTAGCTTAATGGCAGATAAAAATGCTTTATTGGAAAGTGAAAACTGTACAGTATATTTTGTCAGTCACGATTATCTAAGCATGTAACTGAGCATAACACTACTAAATAAATCTACACCTTAATTTCCAGTTACAAGTTCAACAGTGTATATTAGTGTATACAGCATATGGCACTTTCCAGGAATAATGTACATTGATGTCCCAATTTACATTTTAAAAGCATTATATTTAACACTATATATTATGGCTGCATTCATTAACATTAGTTAAATACATAAGTTAACATGAACTAACAATAAACAATTTTACAGTATTGCAAAGTGTTCCATATAATTAACGTACCATGAAAATAGCTGGAGGTTTTAGCCTGTCCTAACTCACAACTTAAATCGTAAGGGTTTAGTCTTCTCAACTATAGCAATCAAAATCATATATTGCAAATCTCTTAATATTTACTTATTCTGTTCAGCCTACTTCAAAATTAATTGTAGTAAAACAGTTATTTCTCAAATCATTTTAAATACCAAAAATGTAATATTTAGCTGTATATACTATACTATACCCCCAACAATGAAGATGCTTTCATGCTCTCTGGTAACAAAAGGCAAGAACACACATGTAAAGTAATAAGGCATGATAAAGAGCCTAAGAGCATCCTGCTCAGTGAATAAACATCTATAGCTGGTATTCCGAGGTCGGGCAAGGTTTAATGTCAAAACTTTGCCTAATGGCATTTTTCTGTTTTAGTGCAGTTACATAATACTCTTTCTCCCCCATTATATTCTTATCTCGGTTCAGAGGTCTGACTGTTAATAGCTTTTTTCTTGGTACGAGTCTTCTGTTTAGCAAAGACTTGAATTTCATTACAAAGTATGTATATCTGCACACATTACAAATATTCATAATATATGCTAAACAGGCAACTTCATTAAATTTTCAGCAGTGCATATCTCCATCTGCTCTGGACCCATAACTGGTGAACAAACAGCATGAGCCTCATTAGAGTTTTGTAAGGATCACAGAGACAGATTCAAGAGCCTCTCATTACAGATGCTAGAGGTGTAAAGTGAGGTGGTGCAAACAGCACATTTGAGGGTGGCCTCATTATCCTGCTGTCCAGCACCAAATAAACATCCAATGAACATCAAGATGATGTTAAGAACTATTGACAAGTGCAGCCACAGTACATCTCTAGGTAATTTTAAGTGGCCCTGGCCCCCAAGCATTCAGTAAACCAAAATACTATTTTATGGCCATCACAGATTGAGTTGTGTGGTTGTCAAGTTTGATTCGGTTTCGGGCCTCTCTGGGATGGTTTCTGAACTGTTACTTAAAGCATCCGCCTATCCATTGATCAAAGACCTTTAAACTACATTAGACCCATTAGGCCTGTGACTAGCTTTTAACGATTGCCGTGCTGAAGACATGACAGGAAAGTAAATAAGTAAATAATATTGCAAGAATACACATAAAAATACATCTAAAACACACATTCTTCACACTGGTGCATTTGGCTGTCCACTTAAAAAAGCACTGCAGTTCAGTTGATCATCAGTTCAGTTTTGAGTAAAAACATATACAGAATGGTTAATTGATCTGTTTAAATCAATGAAAATGATTATATTGTTTGCAATAATAATGTTTACATCATCTATACACATAAGGCAGAGCTGAGTTTAAATTTAGCCGGTTAAAACATCAACAGTTCTTTGCTGGACCAAAAAAGACTGCCTTTCAAATCTGAGTTTGCAGTAAGTTTGGGGTTAACATGTACCTCCAGGAGAGTAATACCTGGGAAACCACCAAACAACAATCAGATTTTCAGAAATGCCTGTATTGATAACCTCACCTTAAGATAAGTAGAAAATTTCAGTTTGATTTTGAACAAAGTTCTCTTTAATAATTAATTCAATTTATTCAATTTCTAAGTGCCTACAATAACCCTTTCTTTCAGCAAAGAATCAGGTGCTACCGGAGACAGTTTGGTCTTTGATGTGACAGTACAGCATGCACCGTTTAAAGTCTAAAGCAATTTTTTAGAACTGCTGGACACTTTAAATGTCTTTGGAGCTCCATTAATTGAGTTAAATCATCTACTTTGAGTTAGACGGTTACTGCTGTATAGGGTACAGATGATAATGTGACTGTGTGAGAATTATGAAGTTTTGCTCTGGTACCAGACTGTGGAGATGAGCTAATCTATGAATAGTCTTATCTACTGAACAAGCATCTGCACTGCTCAACTCAAGAAGACTGCAAAAAAGGATCGTCAAGTCTTGAAAACTAACTGGTCTGCCAGTTGGTCTGAAGGTCTTCAAGAGACACATTTTCTGTTCTCTGAGAAACGTATTCATAGATCCTGCAAGAAAGAAAGTACTATCAACGGTTTCTTCAGTAACCCTATCATAAGGAAAAGGCTTTGAGGCAATTGAAACAAATCTTGAATTTAACTTGAGGACATAAATATTATATTTGAGGCTCCTTAAAGGGAGTCTGAAAGATCTCCAGAAGATTCTGACGATGTGGTAGCTGAGGAACCCCAAATGGTGTGTTGTGTATCTTTTTATTTTTACAGTGGCATGCAGCATGTGAAACAGAACCATATAAAGCTAGATTTGCATTAACTGAAGGACAGACTAGTGCTAACAAGGCAGAAAACAATTACCGAGAATAGGACAGGAGGCCCATGGCAGTTCTCAAACTGCAAATACATAATAATTTCATCCAAATCTTAAGTTAAGAAGCAGAAGTTCAGCTAACTGTTTTATTGTCCCTCAAACACTAAAGTTTATAAAGTAAAACTAAAATTAAATGTGCAAGTGTATGACTATTCCTATTGCAATGTTAGTGTCATGAAGTTACATGGTCCTATACACATAATATAATTAGCCATGCTTAAAATGCAACAGGAAAAATGTTGAAGCCCCCCTACTATAAATGGTTTACAAGAAGCAAGTCAATTTCTTGAAAGGAATATTCCAAGTTGAATACAGATTAAGCTCAATTGACAGCTTTTAAAATCCTGAATAGAATCCTGTATTTTGGTCACACATTATACACACAGTTTTTTGCACATATACAGTGAAATTTCTAATTTTTCACATATCCCAGCTAAGCATGATACGGCATCCCTGGAGCAGATAGGGTTAAGTGCCTTGCTCAAGGGCCCAACAGTGGTATCTTGGTGGTGATGGGGCTTGAACCCCCAACCTTCTGGTCAGTAACCCTGAGCCTCAACCACTGAGCCACCACTGCCCACTGTGGCATTGATTGCCACAAAAAAAAAAGCAAAAGTCTTTTGAAGTGTTACGTAAAGTCTTCTGAAGTGAATCGATATGTTGTTTGAAAAACAAATATCGATTCACTGCAGAAGACATTACTTGATCGGTTGAAGTCATGTGGATTACTTTGATGCAGACTAAGTGTGCTTTTTAGTTGGTCAAAAATTGGTGTCTATTCACAAGCTAAAAACCTGGGATACTTTCCTAAAAATCTTAAATCCTGTTCTGATGAAGAAAGGTCATATGCATATTGGATGGCCTGAGGATTAGTAAATTATCAGCAAATTTTCATTTTTGGGTGAACTATTGCTTTAAGCAGGTTCAAGCTGAACTAATTGGAGAAAATTGTGGAGAACTTAAGTCATCTTGAAGGAAAAATATTTGCTCACAGAATTACAGTGAGGCCTACTCTTGATCCCAACTGAAAAGTGCAAATATTTGTATAGTCTCTCTCTACTGACTATATTAATACTAATAGTGCAGGGTGCTTATTAAGGGAAGAGACGTGCAGTTTTTTTTATTTATTTTTTTACTATGAGCCCAAGATACACCTTAGTGAGATTTTGTTGTACCGGCCATTAATTAAGCATTAATTGACAATTAACAGTCCATTAACGTTCATGCAACACAGCTGGGATAAATATTGAGGCGCCTTTCAACCTTTTCATGAAATATATTTAATCAACATAAATCTATTTTTTTCAGGGTCTATATACTGTATGATCATGCTCAATCTAATCTACAAACCTAAAGAACCAATTTAAGCCAATTACATCCAGACAAGCAAAATTCATCTGTTACAGCAATGCAAAAAGTCTCCCAGTTTAGTATTATTTTAAGGAATGTACATTTATGATGCATGGAAAAATTCACAATATAAAAAAAATCTTGAATTGTCAACCCCCAAATTTAATCAAGGTAATGCTGAAAATAAGGCAGCTCTATAAAGATTAGCTTGATTACATGCACTCTATGGCCAAATACGTATCTCAATTAAATGTTGAGGATTAATTAGAATAAATGTTTATGTTCATTAGGCACTGAAGCAGCAAAGATAAAAGAACACAGAAATTTCCTTTCATCTGCCATTAAATAAATTGACATTTAAAAAAAAAAGAAAATTACATATTTTACAAACTCTGAACACCACTTGAAGGATTAAACAAGGGTAAACAAAACTATGTAGTGTGAATGTTTAACGTTGAAAGTGAAAATGTTTCTTGATGGGTAAAAGAGAACATCTGCTGTAGTGTAAGGGTGATACAAAAGTAATACTATTACAAAATGTGTGTGTAAATGTAACAAGCAGCAGAGGTTTTGTTTATTTCACAACTCTGCCTGTACCGCAATACTCATAGTTTGTGTAAGTTGATATGTGTATGTGAAGGGCTTTTGGGGAAAAGTCTACTAGCAAGAGTTTATGGTAGTATGAGTCTGTTTTTATTGCTTTGGTTTTAAGAGGCAGAGAAAGAGACAGGATGGATGGAGAGAGAGAGAGAGAGAGAGAGAGAGAGAGAGAGAGAGAGAGAGAAAGAAAGAAAGAAAAGATTCAGGCCCTTGATGTTTTTCAGACCACAAACTTGTTCTTAGTAGTGGAGCCACTTTTAGTGGCTGTGTCAGCATGAGACTGGTAGCCAATGGTCATATTCACTGGGATGCCTAATCGCTCCTTGTACACTCTCCTGCCAAAACAACACAAATGACAATTAGGTAACACTTTACAATAAGGTTCCATTTGTTAACATGAACATACAATTAACGAATATATACATATATATATATTTAAGCAATATCACACGAGCAAGTGTAAGATATGGCCCTACATCAGTGCTGATTTAGGACCATATGGCACGATTGCAAGTGATATTTCTTATATAAACAACAGTTAGTTCCGGTCCTCGAATCTGATTGGACGAGACGTTCTATGAGTACTGATGGTCTCACACCATCAGCACTATGATGCTTCACTGTTTGTATCACTCTGCTTTTGTTTGTGCCGTTCTAAACTAAAGGGCTAGAGCAAAGGAGTTGTGTTAAGAGCTGTATATGTGTCTCTTTACAGTAATTTTTTTGACATTATATATTTCAGCCAGCAGTTGGTGGCAAAAAACAATTTTTGTGTGTAATATAAGCCAGTTAGGTGGTGTGAAGTGAGTCAGCATCAGTCAGTGTTTTCATTCATCAGCACTCCGTGCTCACGTGTATTACTGCTACACTACTAAAGCTAGAAAATAGCTTTAAACTAACAACTTCAGCATTAAGGCTCATCACAGCTGAGAGACACAACAGATCGATTAATTACACAAACTCAAGGAGCTTACCCCTTACCGGAGTTTCCACACTGGAGAGGACATACTGTTAAAAACTGCGGAGGAGATTGCGGTTTCTATAGTGAATGACTCTTGCTACCACGAAATAGGGAAGAATACCCTTGCTTGGGTGGCTATTTTTCCACTGAGAACACACGCACGCACGCACGCACACACACACACATCCTTGTTTCTCCAATAACTTGACAGAAACAGCCCAAGCCATGATACTAGTTCTAAAGTGACATTTTTTTTTATTACTAACAAAGGCTTGGACACATCATTTGGTTTGAACCAGCAACAGCAGATTATGATCTGTCATGTAAGAAAGTGTGTGTGTGTGTGTGTGTGTGAGAGAGAGAGAGAGAGAGAGAGAGAGAGAGAGAGAGAGAGAGAGAAAGAGCAAGTGTGATCACCTGTTGATGATGTTGTAGTCTTAGTCAGCTTTCTGAAGATATGTAATATTGGTGAAATTCATCCTATTTTCTCAGTTGAAAAATATCCGTCCAAGCAGGTGTATACCTCCCTATATCACGGAGGCCAGTGCACAAGAGTCTTTCACTATAGAAACCACAATCTCCTCCACCATTTTGAACAGTATGTCCTCCCGATGTGGAAACTATGATAAGCGCCTTGGGTTTGTGTAATTAAACAGTCTGTTGTCTCTCAGCTATGATGAGCCTTAATGCTGAAGTTGTTAGTTTAAAGCTGTTTAAAGCTATTTTCTAGCTGTAGTCGTGTAGAAATATTAGCGATCATGTCGATGTTGAATGTAAACTGTGCTGTTGATTGTAAACACTGACTGATGCTGACTCACTTCACGTCACCAACACAAACCAGCTAATATTACACACAAAAACTGTCTTGAATATTAAAAGATTTTTAAAAATTTCAAGATTTTAGCCACCTGCTGGCTAAAATATGTAATGTCACAAAATGTAATTAAAAGCGTCCGAGTGTTGATTGTGTGAGACCATCAGTACTCATGGAATGTCTAATCAGATTCGAGGACCTGAACTAACTGTTGTATCCACCTTATTTTGCAATGCGGAAGAAGCGACTGCATTTCAAGCAAATGTGTAAAAGTTCCACTGTTATTGACGCAATGTAAATAAATAGAAGGATAATAATACCAGAATTTAGTGAAGTTTATAAACTAACACAGCCACAGGATGTACAGCAGAATGATGTGCCTAATGTCAGATCATTTTCTAACTTCAGCATTTATAGAAAAATTAGGTCCCCAATCAGCCTGATGGGCCATGCGAGGGATAAAGGCAGCTGAGACGACAGTTAGAGAGAGAGAGAGAATTACGGGCAGCTGCCCTGTATGTGGTTGTTTGTGTCTTTTTATTTAATTAAATACTATTTCTATTGTTAAGCCGGCTCTCATCTCCTCCCTTGGTACCGAAACCCTGGAGGGAGCAGGGATGCCCGCCGTAGAGTCCTCGGCATTGCGTCCACCCAGTGGAGCGCCGCTGCCATCCGCCATGGGACAGAGTAGCCCGACCACCCAGACGTGGGTAACGGCTGCCGTCTGCAAGGCGAAGACGGGACTTCCTTACCGCCTGGACTGATGGAGTCACTGCCTGGAGCGGAGGAGTGTCCCCACGTGCTGCCAGAATTGCGGTGCATTTCCTCACGGTGACGGTGCATCAGAGTACCGGTGAGTGAGAACCTTCTTCTCTCTCTCCTCTCTCTGTCGTTCCGTGTTGGCCTTTCCCTCGCCTATTTTGTTGTTTTTTTTTTATTTTCCCCTTCTGTCTCCTCCCAGGTCGAGGAAGGCGGGGATGACCAGCCGGTAGACGGGGCGCAAGACACAGAGAGGAGGGGGGGATGTATGTCATGCTGGGGGCTCCCCGGACTGAGGAGAGGAGGGGGGTATGTACGTCATCCTGGGGGCTCCCCGGCCTGAAGCAATGCCTGGAGGAGTGTAGAGTGGAGGAGGGCAGGAGCCGGAACAACGCACACCCGGTCCCAAATCAGCCTGATGGGGCACACAAGGGATAAAGGCGGCCGGTGACGACAGTTCGCGAGAGAGAATTACAGGCAGCTGCCCTGTATGTGGTTGTGTGTGTCTTTATTTGATTAAATAATATTTATATTAAGCAGGTTCTCGCCTCATCCCTTCCCATTTATCCCTCTACAGCGATAATTCATAAGCCATGCTGAATGCGAGATCTGTGTCAGTTTACTATACACTGCTAAGAAATAGAGAATGCTCTCTGACGACAAAAACAGAGAGTAAAATGCATTTATTAATTTGCCAAGATGAAACAAAAGTTAAAGCAGCATTTGCCTAGCAGCTTTCTTCTCTCTGGTGGTTGTGTAAAATTTGTGGAGGCATGTCAGACAGCGTGGAGGACTGTCCTGTCAGCACCTGAACAGTGTGATAAAACGATGGCAAAATGCGATATATGCTAAAAATATATGCGTCCAAAATGAAAATAATAATTAATGATAATAATATGATGAGCCTGTAATATAAAGCAGCATCATGAAGTAGTTTTGTATCGTATTTTAAAAGCTGGAAGTGGTTGATACCGGAAGTGGTCCAAATTCAAGGTTGATAATGATGTGCCTTAGTTTTGCTGAAAATAAAGTGGATATATAAGTGGATATTATTACACAAGCAAGAGTGCGATATGGCCCTGCGTTAGCACTGCTGTGATTCGGACTAAAGTTTGGAATAATGCACATATGTTGCTGTTTCAGAAGGAAATTGGTACTTTAATTCACTAAGGTAGCATTCATCTGTTCACAAAGTATAGTCAGAACATTACTGATGTAAAAAACAAGCACCATCACTATTTGAAAAAAGTAATTTATGATCAAACCTAGACAGGCCACATTTACAGCAACCATCACTCTTATCCTTGAGTAATCATGCTAAATTGCTTATTTGGTACCAGAAAATCAATTGCCATTATATCAAACACAGATTAAAGCTATTTTGATTGCTCTAACTAGGTCAAAAAGAGATGTGGAGGACAGATGTACAACTAAACAAGAGGATAAGTACATCAGAGTCTCTAGTTTGAGAAATAGACACCTCACATGACCTCAGCTGACACCTTCATTGAATTCTACATTCCCTGTCATAGGTCAGTTAGGATCATTATTTTAAGGCTGTGAAATAAAAAATAACAGTAGAGAGAATAACTTATTTCAGCTTTTATTTCTTTCATCACATTCCCTGTAGGTCAGAAGTTTACATACACTTTATTAGTATTTGGTAGCATTGCTTTTAAATTGCTTAATTTGGGTTATCACAATAAGTTGCTGGAATTTTGGCCCATTCCTCCAGACAGAACTGGTTTTACCGAGTCAGGTTTGTAGGCCTCCTTGCTCTCACACACTTTTTCAGTTCTACCCACAAATTTTCTATCAGACTGAGGTTAGGGCTTTGTAATGGCCACTCCAATACCTTGACTTTGTTGTCCTTAAAGCCATTTTGCCACAACTTTGGAGGTATGCTCCAGGTCATTGTCCATTTGGAAGACCCATTTGCAACTGAGCTTTAACTTCCTGGCTGATGTCTTGAGATTTTGCTTCAGTATATCCACATAATTTTCCTTCCTCATGATGCCATCTATTTTGTTAAGTGTACCAGTCCCTCCTGCAACAAAGCAACCCCACAACATGATGCTGCCACCCCCTCTCGCTTCATGGTTAGAATGGGGTTCAGCTAGCAAGCCTCACCTTTTCCCTCCAAACATAATGATTGCCATTCTTGTCAAACAGTTACATTTATATTTTATCAGACCAGAGGACGAAGATCTTCTTTGTCCCCATGTGCACTTGCAAACTGTAGTCTGACTTTTTTATGGAGTTTTTGGAGCAGTGGCTTCTTCCTTGCTGAGCAGCCTTTCATGTTCTCAATATAGGAGTTGTTTTACTGTGGATATAGATACTTGTCATCCTGTTTCATTCAGCATCTTCACAAGGTCCTTTGCTGTAGTTCTAGGTTTGATCTGCACTTTTCGCACCAAACTACATTCATCTCTAGGAGAAAGAATGTGTCTCTTTCCTGAGTGGTATGATGGCTGTGTGGTCCCATGGTGTTATACTTGCGTACTATTGTTTGTACAGAAGAACATGGTACCTTCAAGCATTTGGGAATTGCTCCAAAAATGAACCAGACTAGTGGAGGTCCACAATATTGTTTTCTGAGGTCTTTGCTGTTTTCTTTTGATTTTCCCATGATGTCAAGCAAAGGGGCACAGTATTTGAAGGAAGAACTTAAAATACATCCAAAGGTGCACCTCCAATTCAGTACACCTCCTATTAGAAGCCAATTGGCTAAAGGCATGACATAATTTTCTGGAATTTTCCAAGATGCTTAAAGGCACAGTTAATTTAGTGTATGTAAACATCTGACCCACTGGAATTGTGATATAGTCAATTAAAAGTGTCTGTAAACAATTGCTGGAAAGATTACTCGTCATGCATGAAGTAGATGTCCTAAACGACTTGCCAAAACTTAGTTTGCTAACATTAAATCTGTGGAGTGGTTAAAAAATGAGTTTTAATGACTTCAACCTAAGTGAAAGGAAACTTCTGACTTCAACTGTGTATATATATAGACACATAAATACACACACATACAGGTGCTGGTCATATAATTAGAATATCATCAAAAAGTTGATTTCAGTAATTCCATTCAAAAAGTGAAACTTGGATATTATATTCATTCATTACACACAGACTGATATATTTCAAATGTTTATTTCATTTAATTGTGATGATTAAAACTGACAACTAATGAAAATCCCAAATTCAGTATCTCCGAAAATTAGAATATTACTTAAGACCAATACAAAAAAAGGATTTTTAGAAATGTTGGCCAACTGAAAAGTATGAGCATGAAAAGTATGAGCATGTACAGCACTCAATACTTAGTTGGGGCTCCGTTTGCCTGAATTACAGAAGCAATGAGGCGTGGCATGTAGACGATCAATCTGTGGCACTGCTCGGGTGTTATGAGAGCCCAGGTTGCTCTGATAGTGGCCTTCAGCTCTTCTGCATTGTTAGGTCTGGCGTATCGCATCTTCCTCTTCACAATATCCGATAGATTTTCCATAGGGTTAAGGTCAGGCGAGTTTGCTGGCCAATTAAGAACAGGGATACCATGGTCCTTAAACCAGGTACTGGTCCTGTTGGAAAATGAAATCTGCATCTCCATAAAGTTGGTCAGCAGCAGGAAGCATGAAGTGCTCTAAAACTTCCTGGTAGACGGCTGCGTTGACCTTGAACCTCAGAAAACACAGTGGACCAACACCAGCAGATGACATGGCACCCCAAACCATCACTGACTGTGGAAACTTTACACTGGACTTCCAGCAACGTGGATTCTGTGCCTCTCCACTCTTCCTCCAGACTCTGGGACCTTGATTTCCAAAGGAAATGCAAAATGTACTTTCATCAGAGAACATAACTTTGGACCACTCCAGTCCTTTTTGTCTATAGCCCAGGCGAGGCGCTTCTGATGTCTTGTTCAAGAGTGGCTTGACACAAGGAATGCGACAGCTGAAACCCATGTCTTGCATACATCTGTGCGTGGTGGTTCTTGAAGCACTGACTCCAGCTGCAGTTTACTCTTTGTGAATCTCCCCCACATTTTTGAATGGGTTTTGTTTCACAATCCTCTCCAGGGTGCGGTTATCCCTATTGCTTGTACACTTTTTTCTACCACATCTTTTCCTTCCCTTCGCCTCTCTATTAATGTGCTTGGACACAGAGCTCTGTGAACAGCCAGCCTCTTTATCAATGACCTTTTGTGTCTTGCCCTCCTTGTGCAAGGTGTCAATGGTCGACTTTTGGACAGCTGTCAAGTCAGCAGTCTTCCCCATGATTGTGTAGCCTACAGAACTAGACTGAGAGACCATTTAAAGGCCTTTGCAGGTGTTTTGAGTTAATTAGCTGATTAGAGTGTGGCACCCGGTGTCTTCAATATTGAACCTTTTCACAATATTCTAATTTTCGGAGATACTGATTTTGGGGTTTTTCATTAGTTGTCAGTTATAATCATCAAAATTAAAAGGCATGAACACTTGAAATATATCAGTCTGTGTGTAATGAATGAATATAATATCCTAGTTTCACTTTTTGAATGGAATTACTGAAATAAATCAACTTTTTGATGATATTCTAATTATATGACCAGCACCTGTATAATAATTTTTTTACAGCATTAGTAAATCTTAATGTTAGTTAATAAAAATAAAATTGTTCATTGTTAGTTCATAGTGCATTGACTAATGTTAAAAAATACAACTTGATTTAAAAATTGTTTTAGCAAATGTTGAAATTAGCATATAGAATATAGCATACTAATTTTAACAAATGGAACCTTATTGTAGTGTTACTAACAAATATGATTACTATACTAGTTTGAGTACATGTTAATAGGGATGTCAAATTTAAGACATTTTTTATAATTGGTTTTAACAAAAATTTTTTTTACAAAACTTAATACTGAAAAAAGCATGTGGAGAACACACCAACTACCATGTGCATGCAGCCAACTTAAATTGCAATTTAAAAAATATGCTTAAGCAATGCTATTGGTATATTTTTCTTAATACATTTTCAGTCCAATGTATATTAATACATTTATTTTAGACTATGTTTAGCATTAATTTGATTAAATTATAGTTTATTTTGTAATGTTTATAATAACGTATTGTAACTGATAAAGGACGGGCAAGGAGGCGGCAGGAACCGGCTGAACAGTAAACAAAGTTTAATAAGAAACTCAACATAAAACAAACATAGACACACATGCAAAATGGCCACGTGCATCTCTCTCTCTCTCTCTCTCTCAATTCAATTTCAATTTCAATTTCAATTTCAAATTTGCTTTATTAGCATGACTGTGTAACACAATGTTGCCAAAGAATCAACATATTATATATAACTAATAAAACAAACAAACAAACAAACAAAACATATATGTATAAATCATGTCACATGTAGCATTGTAAATAGATGGATAAATACATATACACACACTGCATAAATAAATACATTGGGTCACTCTAGAGAATTAGCTGTCTCTGGCGTTGTGAATAGCTAGCACATATATAGCTGCTAGTGCAGCTGTATTATCATCTTCTCCGAGTAAGAAGGACATTTTTCAGTGTCACTCAGTTCATAGAATGATGGGATCAAGGCTTCAAATTTGGGCAGAAACGTTTCTCTTATATTGTTATATTTAGAGCAAAAGAGCAGAAAGTGTTCCTCATCCTCTATGTGCTGTAGATCACAGTGTCTACAGATCCTCTGCTCTCTCTCTGTCCATGTTTGTCTACGTCTTCCTCTCTCTATCTCTAGGTCATGGTCACTTAATCTGTACTTGGAGAGGATTTGTCTTTCTTTAAAATGTTTAATAAATAGATAACTGGCCAATTTAGTGGTTCTATTGAGGGTCGAGTAACATTGGAGTTTATTCTGGAGGTCAAAATGTGCTTTTAATGATTTATCATGAGTGTCTTTTAGATTTGTGTGGATTTCTTTAATAATAATTTTGGGGTTGTAGCTGTGGTCAATAGGGAGTATAGTCTGATGGACGAGTTGAAGAGCGAGTGTGT